>NW_014577362.1:77348-82045 GCF_000485595.1 Priapulus caudatus
ACACACACACACACACACAACACACACACACACACACACACACACACACACACACACACACACACACACACACACACACACACACACACACACACACAAACACCTGTGTTCAACGCACTTCCGTTAAGAACACGGTCCACTCGTAGCGAGCTGTGTACCAGGAGCCCTCGAATCGATGCTCGAGCGGCGCGGGGTTACATCCCCATCGCGCTCGTAGCAGAACACCGCCATGCAGCTTCTCCATACAGCTTCAGGACGTGGGCGCCATTAAGACTGCCTCTGTCGGCACCGACTAAAGAACGCATGATCTGAGGGACGTCTGAACAGCGGATTTGCAATTACGGCAACAGCGGTAGCTCACTTTCCTCCGCTCTGACGTCCAGTCTGACGAAGCTCAGGATAGGTCATGAGTTCCTATATCCATCCTGCATATACATGTATACGAGAAATTCTGATCGATGGCCGATGCCTCTTACCAACAGCTGCCGGCGGCGGCGGCGGCGACGGAGCTGGCCCTTTATCATTTAAACGAACTATAGGCTACACTTATGATATATACATCATGGGTTGTTGGTGTACAGAGTGACGCAAGCACTCTCCTTTCGACTGCTGTTGTCAGTGGCGTAGACAGGTTCTCAGTTGTAGGAGGATGATTCGCAAAGTATACGAATAGTGTGTGCGCGTAGGGCAGACGGCGAGTCCCTTGGCGCGAAGCCCTTAACGGGTGGCGTCCAGGGGCCCGCCCTAGGGCCCCTGGTGAGGTACAGGGGTATAGAGCCCTTTCGCGGGATTCAGGGGGCGGAGCCCCTGAAAGCTCTTGGATTTTAGCAATTTAGAACCTTCAAGATGGCCGTTTTTGTGGGAATTGAAAAAAAAAAGTTTTATTTTTTTCTTTGGATCTCAGAGGTTTAGTAACACGCTCCCCCCCCCACACACATACACACATAACCAGTGGCGGATTCAGAAGTGAATTCTAGGGGGGGGGGAGAATCATGTGAGCTCAAGGGCACGAAGCGCCCGACGGGGAGGGTGTTGGAGGGGGTGTCCCCCTCCCACTGTGTGGAATTGTTAAAAAATTGCAATCTAAAAGCAATCTTTTGGACATCTTTATCATAATATATCAGGAGATTTTTCCTCCTTCATGGGGGTGTCCCCCTGCTGTTTAGGGGGGGGGGGCACCGGGGACCTCTCCGGAATTTTTGTTTAAAAATTGCACCTCTTAGATGCAATTTCCTGCACTCTGAGGCAGCATTATTAAACAATCTTCATCACAATAATATCACTGTTGAGTAACACCATAGACCAGAAAACACCAATTGGGGGACACCAAAGACTAAAATACTTACTACTAAATATGTGCTATGTACATGTCATGTCATCACTGGGGTTACCAGTGCAGACTTACCTAGGCTAAAATACCCTTGCCCTGAAAATTCTAGGGGGCGACCGCCCCCTGTGCCCCCCCCCCTGCATCCGTCACTGACAACTACAGCACTGGAATCATCTCCCCTTTAAATTTTGATGAAACTTATATTCTACTGAGAACGCTAAAACTGTACAAAAAAAGTATGAGAAAAACAACCAGATTTGAACCTAAAAGTGTATATTTTCACCCCTTATACAAAATCGGGAATATACTTCCGGTCGGGTCTCAGCACCCCATCCCCCCCCCAAAAAAAATTTATAATGAACTTGAATTTTTCCTATTCAATCCCCGTGAAAATTCAATATTCCCAACTCTCAATAGGTCTATTCTAATTTTGAATAAAGCAGGGATTTAACTTTCGTGAGCAGTGATAAGACGTGATTTGGGGATTTTGAAAACAATTATATATGGGGAATGCGTCCAAAATTAACCGTCTGAGTTTCAGTAAAAAAATGTAATTCTTGGACCGAGTTACAGACATTTTACAGTAGATACAGTATGTCACTTTCCATTTGTACATAATGATACATTGTATTGTAATAATACATTAGGAGAGTATGAATAGCGATGACGGATTTGTAGATAAATGTTCAGTATTTATTATTTGTAAAATATGAAATTTTTCCCCATTTTCCTCCTGAAAGTAAGGAGGGGGTGATTGTACACGCCATCCCCCTCCTCAATAAGTAGGGGGATATATCCCCCATCCCCGCTATCTACGCCCCTGGCTGTTGTCATCCACTCATCGCCACTGTGTCTGTCATGCTCCGTATTTTCTCACAGCGTTCATTAATACGTCCTACTCGAACACAAAGCTATATAATCATTACTCGAGTAGTGAAAGCTACTTTTGGCGGCAATGTCTGATTAAAGACATCAGTCAACTCGCCGAAAATGTCGCCATCAAATTAACGAGTTAGTAATTAAGTGTATGTGTGTGTGGAGGTGCGTGTGTGTACGTAAGAGAAAGAGAGAGAGCGCGCGAGTGGGGGAGCTCAAGAAAGAGAAAGAGAGCGCGCGCACGAGAGAGAGGGAGAGCGAAAGAGAGGGAGCGCGAGAATGAGAGAGAGAGCGCTCGAGAGGGAAAGCGCAAGAAAGAGAGCGAGCGCGCGCACGAGAGAGAGAGAGCGAGAGAGAGGGAGCGCGAGAAAAAGAGAGCGCGCGCGCACGAGAGAGAGAGAGAGAGAGAGAGAGAGAGAGAGAGAGAGAGATGGGGGCGAGATTCGCAGAGGAGGTGTGCTGCAATAGCGCTGGAACTGACAGCAGTAGATTAATTGCGTGCATACGTTTGTCGCAGCTGTAACCGAAAGATTACGAGATTAAGATTTCAGAGCAGGGAAGTTATTGTCACAGCGAGAGAGGGAAAGGAGAGAGGGAGTGTGAGAAATAGAAAGAGAGAGAGAGAGAGAGAGAGAGAGGGGGGGGGAGAGATTCGCAGAGGAGGTGTGCTGCAATAGCGCTGGAACTGACAGCAGTAGATTGCGTGCATACGTTTGTCGCAGCTGTAACCGAAAGATTACGAAATTAAGATTTCAGAGCAGGGAAGTTATTGTCACAGCGAGAGAGGGAAAGGAGAGATGGAGTGTGAGAAAGAGAAAGAGAGAGAGAGAGAGAGAGAGAGAGGGGGGGAGAGATTCGCAGAGGAGGCGTGCTGCAATAGCGGTGGAACTGACAGCAGTAGATTGCGTGCATACGTTTGTCGCAGCTGTAACCGAAAGATTACGAGATTAATATTTCAGAGCAGAGAAGTTACTGTCACAGCGAGAGAGGGGAGGGAAAGAGGGAGTGTAAGAAAAAGAGAGAGAGAGAGTGAGAAAGAGATAGAGAGAGAGCGAGAGAAAGCGCGCGAGAAAGAGTGAGAGAAAGCGAGAGAGCGAGAGAGAGAGAGAGAGAGAGAGAGAGAGAAAGAGAGAGAGAGAGAGAAAGAAAGAACCAGAGAGAGAGAAAGAAACAGAGAGAAAAAAAAACAGAAACAGAGAGAGAGCGCGCGCGAGAGAGAGAGAGGAAGAGCGAGAGAGGGAGAGAGAGAAAGAAAGAGAGAGAGAGAGAGAGAGAACGCGCGAAGGAGAGAGAAAGGGAGCGCGAGAGAGAGCGAGAGAAAGCGAGAGAAAGCGAGAGAAAGCGAGAGAGAGCGAGAGAGAGCAAGAGAGAAAGAAAGAAAGAGCGAGAGAGAGAAAGAGAGAAAGAAAGAGAGAGAGAGAGAAAGAGAGAGAAAGAAAGAGAGAGCGAGAGAGAGAGAAAGATAGAGAGAGAGAAAGAAAAAAAGAGAGAGCGAGAGAGAGAGAAAGAAAGAGCTACCCTGGGCAGCTATAAAGTTTCATATAGTGATGGGATGCCTCGCCAGGTAATGTATGCATATCGCTTGATCAAAATTCGCTGCACTGGATACGGACATTATACACTATATTCTTTGCAACCCCCTTAAAGTGATTACGTTACCATAAATAGTAAAAGTAAACTAATTATGCCCACTTTTTCACAAAATGTAAGTGATTCTCTTCACTTTTTATGGTTAAATTGCTGCATTATACTTTCTATTTTGCTATTCCGTTTGATGTGAACACTCGTGACTCATACATAGTCCATATCAAGCATTTAATGTCGTGATCAATATATCAAATCGCCAATAAAGGTGCCAACAAAGTTTTTGGGATTTTTAACTAGTTAAGAAACAATTTTATCAGGAAAGAATTTTAGGATACATTTAGTCCCGTTAGTACCTACTTTTCGTGTAAAAATATGCAACAGAAATTTTACAAAATTAATATAGGCCTACACCATAGAAAATTCGTGACGTAGTCAATTTAATGGGACAGACAGACGAATGGACGGACGGGGCGGACGGAGAGACAGACAGACGGGCGGACAGACAGACAGACGGACAGACGGACAGACGGACAGACGGACGGGTAAACAAACGAGCGAACAAACGGACGGACGGACAGACAAACGGGCGGATGGGTATTTTTTAGCCGCACAGCCGAATAAATGAAATCTTTGTGGGGGTGAGCACTAGTGCGCAACCGCATTTCAATGAAAAGAACACCCATGCTCATCGAAAAAGCAAAAAGGTATAGAATTCCAAGTTCAATAATAAAGAACAAATCGAACTGCAACACTGCACGAAAATTTAAAAAAATATAACTCGCTAATACCCAGATCAGATCACGTCTTGAACCAGAATCCGACCGCAGAGCAGCCGCCGGTAGTACGAGGCGCCATGCAGGACAGGCATTTTTGTACCTATAAACTTGACAAAAATGAGTTTTGT
>NW_014577362.1:82055-84872 GCF_000485595.1 Priapulus caudatus
AGAGAGAGAGAGAGAGAGAGAGAGAGAGAGAGAGAAAGCGAGAGAGAGCGATAGCGAGATCTTAGTTGGAACACCCTAGTTTCAGTTTCCGACCTATATCTAGAACTACCGTCGTCGTGGCGATGTCCGACGACGAATGACGCGACTGAACGTTGACGATAGTAGCCGACCGGAAGCTAAGCCGGATCTCTGCGCTCTTCGTTGCTATTGTATCCGGGAAGCGCGGTCTCCCGTTCGCGGCGCGCGAAAGCAGTAAACACGCGCGTTAAAACTCGAAATTCCCGACGTAAAATTTGTGATCGCTATCAGCGCTACCCTCTTAAAACATCCGGAACGCATGCACGTCGATGTAATGCCGACGTATCGCCTGAAGAATGCGAGTGCATTCCTGATAGCGTCTGCAGACGTACGTAAGGGTGCGATAGCTAATCGGCGGTCTCTCGTTTGAACATCGTTCCCCGCACATTTGAGGTTAAACATACGGGTACTATGTATATAGCACGAGTGTATGACTCGAGCGAGGACAGCTACACAATTCAGAGCGAGTGATGAACGGATACTTTCGTCTGCGCACACACATACAACATCCGATCGTGTGTCTGACTTCTGCTATATATCATCGCTCCACGCAACCGTTTCTTGTGATATTTCGCAGGCGGTTGGTTATCCCTAACCTTGAGCGATATAATCACCCACGATGCGTCACCACAGGATCTGGTGCAGTAACCCTCGACACAGGTACTTACACAAGTACGAAATCTATTTACTACCAAAGTCTTAATGTTTCTCTACTCTCTTTCGGCTATTATTGCCGACAATTTCCTGTAAATTCCGTGCAAATGCTTCTCTGCAACGCACATATGTCCACCGCACGCAGGCTGCCGCACAGTGACACATAAATAATGAGCCGGAATTTACAGGAAATTGTTGGCAATAATAGAGGGTTCCGCGATTTTTCATATTACCCACAATGCAACGCCGCCGGCCATTAGGGTTCCAGAAACCAGTTAAGGCACTATACAAGTACATTGAGCAATGCAACTCTGCTAATTTTATTCGCCTATTAAGCAAATCCCTCACAACGCCGCTCTCCTGCGGTGTTGTCAACTGCAGCAATCGGTATCAGAGAGAGCCACACAGCTTTAGGCTGCCTAGCGTGATCACAACACAAGGTAAAGTGACGAGAGACAAGGCGGACCACAGACGCTTGGAGCATTTTAAATAAAAAAGCAATGCGGAATGAACACGAAATGTATTTACCTGCATGCAAAGCCCTGCAAAACCTGACCTGTGTAATCTCATTAAACTCTAGCGGAGCACCTCAACCCACGCTGATAAACCTGTCTGCAAAATCAATTTTATTCGCCTATTAAGCAAATCCCTCACAACGCCGCTCTCCTGCGGTGTTGTCAACTGCAGCAATCGGTATCAGAGAGAGCCACACAGCTTTTTTAGGCTGCCTAGCGTGATCACAACACAAGGTAAAGTGACGAGAGACAAGGCGGACCACAGACGCTTGGAGCATTTTCAATAAAAAAGCAATGCTGAATGAACACGAAATGTATTTACTACCAATGTCTTACTGTTGCTCTACTCTCTCTCGCATAGTATTGCCGATAATTACCTGTAAATGCCGGTCAAATGCTCCTCTGCAACACACAGGTACACCGCACGCACGGCGCACGCCGCTACACATTTACACTTATATACATATTGTAGGCGAGCAAACGACACACACCGTGGAAGGTGATGATGATGTCGGTTATGTGGGAATGGTGTTGACGTACATGTATTGTATTAGAGATATAGATATAAAGCACTCGTGAACGTTACTTCTTGTCTTCTCGTATCTCTCTCTCTGTAGTCTATTACAGAATATCACATCGTAGCGCAAACCTAGCGTCTACAATATATCGCCGACATCCAGTAGGCAGCTGTTTGAGTGGGGTGGTGATTTCTCTTGCACGTGCAGCATACTCTACATAAAATAGCACCGAGGCAACATGTGAACATAATTCACCAAGCCCGGCTTTACAATTACAGTGTGCTGACATAATGCCTGTCCCATTTATCTCATCATGACCCATGCACGAATAGAGAGATGGTATAATCAGAGACTGGGAGTGCATAACACGTGCTCGGATAACGTAGATGGGTCTCTCACTGTTCGCATGTTAGATGTAGACTGATACACCACTAACCCAACCGCAGAACAGTCGATCGTAGGCATTCAGGCTTTTGTGGTTCTGAAAATCCTGATTGAGTGTATAAAATAGACTCGGCTAGAATGTTAGGTAGTCAATTCACGAGATCCTAATAAGTACGTGATGAGCACAATTTTGTTGTGGTCCTCGCTCCATTCTCGTACGGGTGTCGATTCCCAATGCACGCAATTTTCTCGAGATAGCGTGCTTTGGCTACGTTGTCTAGTGAATCAAAGTACTTGTCCATACTACGTACACTTCACACAGTTGGATTATACACCAGATGTTATAAAACGATGCGTTTGATAGCTATATGCATTAACATCGGTGAAATTTTTGAACACTCGCGATGTAAACAAACTCAAGTCCATGAACATGATTGTGTTGCGTGCAACCTCGCGACGCTAATAAGCCTGCATGCAAAGCCCTGCAAAACCTGACCTGTGTAATCTCATTAAACTCTAGCGGAGCACCTCAACCCACGCTGATAAACCTGTCTGCAAAATCGGGATCCACTCGCTGCTAATATCTATTGCAATACAGTAAAAACCCGCGTATAAGAACATAGATTTTAAGAACATGTTAGGCTAAAATTTCCCATTTAGACCCCTTT
>NW_014577362.1:87783-89116 GCF_000485595.1 Priapulus caudatus
CTATAGGCGAAAGGGAGTAAAGAAACATTAAGACTTTAGTAGTAAATCGATTTCGTATTTATTTATTAATATATTTTATTGAAACGCTCCAAGACTTAGTGCCTGTGTCCCTCGACTCTATATTTAACCAGGCTGTGGCATTGTCGCATCGCGTCATTCGGAAGCCCTGCATAGTCACGTGATTAGGTGTGTTTCACTTCCTTCCGTTGTCGCGCAACGGCGTAAATGTAACGATAAATTAACCCTATCCGAAATCGATTCTTCATCAAAACAATTTGCGTCGAATTCGCAGGAGCTCCCACAGTCGTTTACATTCATTCACGCGGTTACCAAACCGTAACAGCACGGTCCCCTAATTTGGATGATTAATAAGGGAAATTAATGCGAAAGCCTCTCGTCAAGCGACTACCGACATCGATTTAGCTCCGTTCGATAACACAACACATTCGATAATCTTTTAATTAAAATTGCGCAAGCCCGACGTAATTAAGCTGAAAATTAAGGTTTAAATAATCCTTAGTATAAACCTGTCGATTTATAGTCGAGGCCGATCAACGTCATTTCGCCGACGTGGCAAATCGATGACGTCACGCGCCGGTCGCGCATGCGCATTGCATCCTTTATTCTCACCGACATTCTGTTCTCGGTGGGTGCGAATCATTTAGGGATGTCTATATTCAAGCCGGTACGGGAGATTAAGTTACGCATATATTTGCTAATATATTGACTAATCGTGCGTCAATAAACTCAATATTCACAAAGTATGGGGGTGTCTATATTCAAGCCGGTACGGGAGATCATTTGCATAATATATTCTAGATACTTATAGACACATGTCTTAGCTATACTCTCTGTGAATATTGAGTTTATTGACGCACGATTAGTCAATATATTAGCAAATATATGCGTACCGTAATCTCCCGTACCGGCTTGAATATAGACACCTCCGAGTCATTTGGGTTCAAAAATTAAGTAATGTATGAAATGTATGAAATGTAGAGAATGTAGAGAATAGTGTGGAAGGCGATGGGAAGAATGCGCCTGGTTAGGTTCGACATCAGTGACAGCAGCTAGGTTCGCCGAAATACATCACACACATGCACGCACACATGCACGCACACACACGCATGTACACGTACACACACGCAGACGCACGAATGCACATATACGCATACGTATACACACTTACACGCACACGTGTACGAACACGGATACGAACACACGCAAACGCACACGCACACGCATACTCAAAAGCACACACACACACACACACACACACACACACACACACACACACACACACACACACACACACACGAGAGAGAGAGAGAGA
>NW_014577362.1:95762-100625 GCF_000485595.1 Priapulus caudatus
GTGTGTGTGTATGTGTGTGTGTGTGTGTGTGTGTGTGTGTATGTGTGTGTGTCGGCGCGTGTGTATATGCGCGCGCGTGCGTGTGTGAGGCAACTATCGGCACTACAAAAGACGTACACAACAAATTTATCGCAAAACTAAAATCACTAGAAAACTAACTGCACAATGTGTGCACATGCGTCCAATTAGAGTTTACCGGCAAAGAAAACGAGACAAAGAGGGGGTTTCAATGCAACTATCTCATCTGAAATCATCACAACCCATCTTTATTCTGCTTTCTAACGCACAAGTGCACCTTAACCAAAATGTAGCTATTATAAGAAAAGCTCTCATCGTTCTTGTTGCTACCCAATCGCGCGCGCACGCACGAACGCAGGCATGCACGCACGCACACACGCGCGCACACACGCGTATGTAATAAGACCATGGTTGGATTCACGGACACACAAAGGTCGGACGGGTAAGATAAGCTAGCATTGAGCGCAACAACAGGACATGCCCACGCGTAGCACACACCATATGCAAGTCGCGCAAAAATTAAGCGCGAAGTATATACGGTTGATATTGTAAAGAGCGGCGGAAGCGGATGCACACGGATTGCCACGAGTCACTACTTCCTCGCAGCTATAATTGCATATCTGTGAGCGCGCGATCGTCTGCGGACAACAGCCTTCCTGTATGCGGACGCATTCACTCCACAAACAATGTCGTCGCGGGCATTTTTTTCACGCTGATATCCGCCGGTGCCGCGAGACTTCCGCGCGCAGGTGAGAGGGCAGCACAATCGCTATTTCCGCTTCCCCTGAAATGGGTGCTGACCATTGAAATATATAGACACAATATATATATATATATAGAGGACATGTGTGAAGAAGAGGCCTAGACAGCCTCTACGGGGCACAGCTCGACTGAGCTACCCCACGGGGATTTAGCTTTGTGGTTTGTTGTTGCCATTATAAATGTATAAATAAAAATTGTAAAAAAAGTTTTGTTTAAGAAATTGCTACACTAAGTTAGCAATGAACCTGCCAACATGGAATCAACGGAAAGCTTTCCCTAGCCAGACGACCCCAGGGTAGCGAGCATTTCGATTCACTTTTGAACACATTTAACAAGAATTAGCGTGGGTGGTGTAATTCCCGTGACGGGCTAGCATGGATGCCTTGTCATCGCATTAGCGTGTTCGTAGTACGGTGAAATGATCACTGGCAGCTCATTGCATAGCGATAAGTTTGTGCGTGCCGTTGTTTAGATTCACGTTGCTACTGTTACCCGCAGCGTCTGCATGAAGCAGATAATGGCTCGATAAAGTGCGTATACGGTATTGATTTAATTCGTTCTTGTAGACGAGGCAACATGATAAGCACCCGTCTGCATTCTAGTTAATTGCCAGACGTTCCACAACGTGCAGCTGATCCGATCGGTAGATAAATAAATTATTAACAACTAATTTCGATCGTATCAAGAACGTATTAAGAATGTAAAGATCGTATCGTTTTCTTGCTTTTCACTCCGCTAGGTGGCACTGCTCACGCATAGTATCGATTTCACGCAAGCGCCGCAGACGGCAACGTGTATATAGTACAGACGAACCCTGGAACCTATCTATAACTAATGAATCTTCCACGGCGCTCCGTCTTGGGAACATGCGCGTATCTACAGACTCCGTCTCTATCTCATAGTGCCCGTAGTTATGCTGTCACTGCTCATAACCGCAGAGACACGATAGCAGAATGTGACTGAATGATATGGGATTAACTCCGCATGCATAGGTTTTGCAGAAAGTTGCGCCGGCGCTGCATTTGTTGATATTGAGGATCAAGATAGCGATGTAGGCGATAATCACGCGGAGCAATGAATAATAGAAGCCCATACAATCGTACGGTATTTTCGTGGATCAAAGTGGCATTAAATTAATAACGCACGGAAGCGGCAAGGGCTGTTGTAATTTAGATGTAAATATCACAATGTTAACTTGAAAAGAACCTTATCGCATAGGTCGCGTACTCGAGCTTAAGACGATCATCTCTCGAATAAATCGAGAAATTAATAAATGTAGACAAATTCAGTCTCATCCGTTAGTTTATATATTTTACTGATTACTTTAGCGTAACAATTATGACGCGTTTGTGTTGTTATAGGCCATAAAAGAGTAAATGAAGAGCAAACTTGCGCCTGAATTCTTGAGATTCTATTGCGAAAATGAAATAAGCAAACGTTCCCACAACACATGTGCCCGTAGTTACGTTACGCAGGTTTTTATAGAGAGCGTGAATCACGAGCTATAGTGACGTTGACATGTGTAAACCTGAGAATAATATATGCATGTCTAACAAAATGTGTAAACAAATCTAAACAATCAAAAGAAAGATGTGCGAGTGTTCGATGATATATCACTGATATTAGCCTTAATATATAATTATACTTGATGTTACACAAGGAGTATCGGTCAGTATCAGAACGGTCGAGAAAATGTGAAAACGGCTGGAGAAAAAAAAACATGTGTAATCCTGGCTTTAAACTCTCATGTCAAATGGTGACGTAACGTCTTATAGCACACAGTGCGTATTCTAATATAATTCGTGCTTATGCGTACACACGGTATATCGATTCCTTGTCATCGGGGCACGTGATATACACGAGGTTAGAGAAACTACTAGTCACTCGCTAAATGATAGTGACTCGTAGTAGGAGGTACTATGAATAAGTTGCTGCTGCTGGGCATTACATTTACATGCGTGTGTGTGTGTGTGTGTGTGTGTGTGTGTGTGTGTGTGTGTGTGTGTGTTCAGCCCCACCCACACATAACTACATAACACCCCGTGTGAGGGGTCCACAGCCCCACCACACATCATACAATAACCACCGTAATGAGGGAGCCAGCAGCCCCACCCCCCCCACACACATCACTACATAACACCCCGTGTGAGGGAGTCCACAGCCCCACCCACACTAGCACATAAACCCCGTGTGAGGGAGTTCCACAACCCCGAGCACCCACACATCACTACATAACACCCCGTGTGAGGGAGTCCACAGCCCCACCCACACATCACTACATAACACCCCGTGTGAGGGAGTCCACAGCCCCACCCACACATCACTACATAACACCCTGTGAGGTAGACCACTGCCCCACTCACACATCAACTACATAACACCCGCGTGTGAGGAAGTCCACAACCCCCGCAACAGCCCCATACAATCACTAACATAACACCCCGTGTGAGGGAGTCCACAGCCTCACCCACACATCACTACATAACACCCCGTGTGAAGCGGAGTGCTAACAGCCCACCCACACATCTCTACATAACACCCCGTGTGAGGGAGTACACAGCCCCACTCACACATCGCCCGTGTATGCGAGTTTCCATTGTTAGGGCTTCCTAAAGTCTAAAACTAATCCCTCTGAATCCTCTCATATGTTCGCAAGGAATTAACTCATAGCTATTCCATTAGCAAATCTTCGCCTCTTCCTCGCTATTAAATGCGCACAAGGTTGCAGATGCCTAATTCCGCTCACCTCGCGTTTTGTTCATAATGGCATTCGGAATGAAACCCTAAGACATTTCGCTTTCGAGTTCAGAATAGTAAGTATACATATATACAGCATCCGTTAACATATAGGTGTTAGGGCTCTCGTAGCACGTAGGGCCCTTGATTGATAGTTGGAAAGCAAACGGTTTGCGATTATGATGGTATATCAGATACAATCTTTGCTCCGTGACCACGGATAGGCGAAATAACTATGCTGACGATGTGAGGTGCGAAACATCGAATAAATTTAATAGGAAAAACATTTGGAATGAATATTATAACAGAACAATGAAATGAAACCAAAACATAAAGATATACGTGTTTTTATTCCCTTCCTAGCACATCGACAGTACATTCCGTTTAGGTTAAATCGACGCATTCGATGCACATGTACGATAGTCGAATCTATGCTTAATGTGATAGATTGCACGCATGCAGTTCGATTCTGATTATTGGTTTGACTCGGGACGTTAGTAGATCCTGACGTCATTCTACTGTTATTGATGAACATAGAAATAATATAGATTTGATATAATATATATATATATATATATTATATATTATATATAAAAATGTGCATTTCAAAAGTGAATCGAAATGCTCGCTAACGCTGGGGTCGCGTCTGGCTAGGGAACGCTTCGTTTGAATCCATGTTGGCAGGGTTCATTGCTAACTTAGTGTAGCAAATTTCTTAAACAAACCGTTTTTTATAACAATTTTTATTTAATACATTTATAGAATGGCAACAACAAATCACCCCAGAAGCTAAATCCCCGGTTGGGATAGCTCAGTCCGAGCTAGTGGCCCGTACAGCTGTCTAGGCTCTTCTTGTACAACATGTCCTCTAATATATATATAATATATTCGATTGTCTATATATTTTCTTATGGTCAGCAACCATTTCAGGGGAAGCGGGAAATAGCATGGTGCTGCCCTCGTCAACGGCTGTCGCAGCGCGTTTAAGCTTCGTGACGCGGATATCCAGCGGTAAAAACAAGATGCCCGCAACGTGAGGACGTTGTTTGTGGAGTGAATGCGTGCCGCATACAGGAAGGCACTGTTGTCCGCACGACGATCGGGCACAAGTCACGAGATATGCAATATAAGATGCGGGAAGTAGTGACTCGTGCAATCCGTGTGCAGGTTCCGCTTCCGTCTGCTCTATTACAAGATATCAACCACGTATATTACTTCGTCGAATTTTTTGCGCCGACTTCATTATGGTGTGTGCTAGCGGCGTAGGCGACGTGCCTGTTGATTGCGGATCAAATGCTAGCTTATCTACCTGTCCACCTTTGGTGTGTCGTTGGAATCCAAACCAAT
>NW_014577362.1:100650-111410 GCF_000485595.1 Priapulus caudatus
TGCAGTTTAGAATAAAAGACAGAAATCATATGGGTTGTGATATTTCAGATGAGATAGTTGCATTGAACCCCCTTTGTCTCGTTTCTTTGCCGTAAACTTCTAATTGGACGCATGTGCACACATTGTGTGCAGTTAGTTTTCTAGTGATTTTAGTTTTTGCCGATAAAATTTGTTGTGTACGTCTTTTGTAGTGCGATAGTGCGGTCACACCACACACCTGCCAGCGCGATATACACACGGCAGCCCACACACACACAACCAGCACCACACACACACACACAAACCACACACACACACCACACACACACACCATGCACACAAATCACACACACACACACACACACACAACACACACACACACATGCACACACACACACGCGCGCCGCGCACACACCCCACGCACACACACACACACCACACACATACACACACGCACGCCACGCACGCGACACACACACACACACATGCACGCAGCGCGCATTACACACACGCACCACACACATACGCACACACACACACGCGCCCGGCGTGCCAAACACAGTCCAGGCACACGCACACACACACACACACACACAACCCACGACACACGCCACACGCACACACACACACACACGGCACACGCACACGGCACAGCACACGCAACACGCACTACGCCACACGACACACACACACAACAGCACACGCAACACACACACACACACACCACACACACGCACACGCACACGACACCACACACACGCACACGCCACGCACACGCAGCGCACACGAACGCCACACGCCACACGGCACACGACACACAACACACACACACACACACACACACACACCAACACACACACAACACACAGCACACGCACGACACGCACGCACAGGCCGCACCACACGCACACTGCACGACGACCGCACGCGCACGCACCGCACACGCACACGCACACGCACACGCACTACGCACACGCACAAGACACCGCACACGCACACGCACACGCACACGCCCACACAAGCATCACGCACACGCCACACGCACAGCACGCCACACGCCACTACACGCACACGCACACGCCACACGCACGGCTGTGGACTCCCTCACACGGGGTGTTATGTAGTGGGTGGGGCTGTGGACTCCCTCACACACACGGGGTGTTATGTAGTGATGTGTGGGCGGGACTGTGGGTCCCCTCACACGAGGTGTTGTGTAGTGGGTAGGGCTGTAGACTCCGTCACATCGTGGAGTTATATAACCATCTGCCGTTACGCGCGCCACACTGACATCCACCTGCTGCTGGCTGATCGATAGCAAGTACGTAATCTATTTTTTACAGATGTAATCACACACATGAGAACAGGCGGGCGCCTGCCAGACGAATCCGCTACTCTGACGGGGGATCGCGTTCGTATGAAATGCGTAGGTCGTGCAAGACTAGCGGATTAGGATGGCGTTCCGTGGAGACGCGCATGCGACTGACGCGGTCCCAGCGGTGGTCATTTTACAGAAAAGCTGGATCAAGTCGAAATCTACTCTCGTTTGCGATTTTTGTAGCGTAACTTGAGCGCTTGCGGGCTGTCGACATAACATACACAGCTAGAGACAGACACGCACTGACAGACGTCGAAATCTTCGTATTCGATCAAAGATGACGGCGCACGCATTCGGTTGCTCGCCATGCAGTGATCATATAGTTTCATCTTCTCCTTACACATGCACGCGATATACAGGCACTATAGGCAGACTTCCAACTAAAATAAGCTGTCGTGTTTCATTTCGTGAGTAGCTTACTGAAATTTACAGAAATTTTAGAATATACTGGTTTACGTGCTATGGTTACGTGCCTGGTTTACGTGCCCCCCTCGCTCTATCTCTTTCTAACTAGACGCCTTTCTTACTCCATCTTCCTCTTTAGATATCTCTTTTTTTCTATGTCTATGTACTCCTCTCCCTCTCTATCTATCGCCCCTTCTCTATTTCTCTGTCTCATTCTTTCTCCCCACCCCCTCTCTCTCTCTCTCTCTCTCTCTCTCTCTCTCTCTCTCTCTCTCTCTCTCTCTCTCTCTCTCTCTCTTTCTCTTTCTATCTTCTTCCCTCCCTCCCTCACCCCTTCACTCTCTATCTATCGCCCCTTCTCTATTTCTCTGTCTCCTTCTTTCTCCCCACCCCCTCTCTCTCTCTCTCTCTCTCTCTCTCTCTCTCTCTCTCTCTCTCTCTCTCTCTCTATCTCTCTATTTTTCTATTTCTATCTTCTTCCCTCCCTCCCTCACCCCTTCACTCACACTCACTCTCACTCTCACTTTCTCGCTCTCTCTCGCGCACACGCTCACTCTCGCTTTCTCCCACCCCCGTCGGCCCGCCCCACCCGCGCACACGCAACTTTCCATTTCTGCACCGCACCTCCTGCGCACCGCGTCGAGTTAGTTAAGTAAGTAAATGAAGCATGACGGCATCACTAACACGTGCGTCGGAATCGCGGGGTTCCTTCTTCTGCTTTGGCGATCTTCTGCATCGGAATTATGACGTCACGAAAACCGACCACGGTGCACCGATAAGGTTTTGCTCCAATGAAATTTCACGCGCGTTCTGGTAGAGCGAGCGAAACGATGTCACCACGTATAAGCGGCCTACATTGGAAACAGATCGGCATTGTGCGCAGGGGGGCAGGTATAGACAGGTGCTTGCGTTAGAGAACCGCGTAGAATTCGTAAGCTCCACATCGCGGTTGTTACTGTTGAGACTCGAGCGTCTGTGATCGCGTTACGGAGGAGCGTGCGTCTGCGCGCGCGTAGGAGAGGAAAAACGAAAGTGGACGGCTTGTAACTCGCTGTAACTAGAAGTAAGAATAATACTGACAATAACTCGAAGGCAGACGAAGGAGGAGAAAATCCGTGGAAGGATTTTAGAAGATTTGTTAGCGAAGAAAAAAACGGCGCTTGCCGTGTTCGATATCAAGACTCAGTGAGTCAGCATTGAAGGATGAAGTTTCTGCTAGCAAGCATCTTGCTCCTCGTGGGTAAGTACGTAAGAATATGCTCGCTCTGCGTCATTCATATCGGCTCTCATATTTTATCGGGTTTTTTGAGCTAGACCTGTTTCTTATTCTTATTCGTTTTCTTCTTCTTCGTCACGTCTTCTTCTTCTTCGTCTTCTTCTTCTTCTTCTTCTTCTTCTTCTTCTTCGATGTACGAGCGTGCCGCCCGAATGTAATGTGCGCGGCGGCGTGTTGTGTGTCTGTATAATGTCGAATGTGTGCATGTGCGCGAGCGTGCGCCGTGGCGTAATGTTTTGTGAGAGATGACTGCTCCTACAGTCTGCACCGTGGTTTAGAATTTCATCGGTAGCTATTCACTACTCCAACGGCGTCGCATTGCATCGCACAATACTGCGCCAATATAGCATGACGAAACTCCCGCTTTTTCAGGTTAGAACAGCAATGTATACAGGCGCTGCACAGAGCTGTCGAACTCGACAGTAAGCCGTGTTGTTTTCCTTCATCTCCAGCCAGTCCACGATACTACAATCGCCAGCTTTTCGCGCTATAAGCTGGCCGGATCATTTCTTTTCCGCAATTAATCTACTTTGTCAATTAGCGTTTCTTACGCGTTTAAACACGCAACACGACACATGCGCGCGCGCAACGACACACACACACAGCGCGGCAGCGCACACCACACACGCCAGCAGCCTACACACACACACACATGAGCGGCGCGCACGACATAGCGCACTGGTGCGCAACGCACAACTACGCACGCATACACAACACAAACAGCACACGCAACACACTGCAAGTGCCACACCAAACACAGCAAACACACACAACACACACGAGCGCGAACGCTGACGGCGTTGGCTAAAGTGAGAAACTTGCGCCTCAGTCTAGCTTTTTTGCTTGCGGCCAATCTCTCTCTGGCCGCGCGGCTCGTCTCTTTCTCATCACTCTGATCTGCCTATATCTCGCTGTGTCATTTCTATCCCTTGCTCTCTGCTCGCCCTCTCGATTGCTCTCTCTCGCCCCTGCTCATTGCTCTCTCTCTCTCTCTCTCTCTCTCTCTCTCTCTCTCTCTCTCTCTCTGCCATCATCTCTTGCTCTCCTGTCTCCTTACATCTCTCTCCGCTCTCTTGCTCACTCTCTCTCTCTGCTCTGCTTCTCCTCTTTTCCTCCTTTTTTCTCGTCTCCATGTCTCTCTGAACGCTCCCGCTCCTCATTTGTTCTCTCTCTCTCTCTCTCTCTCCTCATCCATCGTTGCTTGCTCTTCGTGCGCGCTCGTTCTCTTTCTGTTTCTTTCTCTTATTGTCCGCCCTCTGTCTCTTCTCTATAAGGCAGACTGCCGGAGTAATCCCCGAACGCTGTGGAATATATACGCACCGTCACGGTGATGAATTGACTGCGTAAAGGCGCGCGTGGCAGGCAAGCCGAGGGGTGGCGAGAAAGCCCGGAGAAGAGCGAGAAGGGGTGTTATTACAGCACAACCGCAGACGGTGGCGGGGGCAGATCTAGGGGGGGGGTCCGGAGGGTCCGGCACCCCCCCCTAATTTCAAAAGTGCCCGTCAAAAAAATTAAATAGGCTCAAATGCTCTATCAGAATGCACTACATTTTTAAAAATTTTCTTGTGGGGAGGTTACTCCAACACCCTCCCCTAAGTCGCCCTAAACGCCCGGCGCTCCCGTCGCAGCTTTTTAAAAACACCAGAAAACATTAAAGCAGATGGGAAAATAGTGACCCATTAATTTCTTGCCTGGACACCGCCTTTCCAAAATCCATGCATCCGCCGGCCTGCGTGCCTGCCCTCCTCCCGTACATGCCCGGCTCGCCCCTATCATTATAGTCGGAGCTGCCTCCGTAACACGTTCTGACGTGACCTGTGCTAGTTGATGTTTCGCGCAATCTTTTCTGGATGCTTCACGGGGCCAGACCAGCTTCTAATGTAGCCACAGCCAGAGTTTGGCCCTGAAGCCGTATGTGTGATATAGGTGTATATGTCTATAGGTTATAATGTGTATCGGTGTATAAATGTGTATATGTAGTACTATGTTGTATATGTGTGTATGTGTGTATGTTTTTTGTACTATGTGTATATGTGTATATGTGTATAGGTGTATATGTGTATAGGTGTATATGTGTAATATGTGATATGTGTATAATGTATATATTGTATATAGTGTATTATGTGTATCATGTACATATATGTGTAATATGTGTATATGTGTGTATGTGTATAGGGTGGTATATGTGTATAATTGTTGTATATGTGTAATATGTGTATATGTCGTATAATGTGTATATGTGTATATGTGTATATGTGTGGATATGTGTATATGTGTATAGGTGTATATGTGTAAATATGTGTAATGAATGTGTGTATGTGTATATGTGGTATATGTGTATAGGTGTATATGTATAAATGTGGTATATGTGTATTAGGTGTATAATGTGTATAGTGTAATAGGTGTATAGGTGTATATGTGTATAGTGTATATGTGTATAGTGTATATGTGTATATGTGTAATATATGTATAAGGTGTATATGTGTATAGGTGTATAGGTGTTATAGGTGTATAGTGTATAGTGAGTATATCGTGTATTAGGTGTATATGTGTATATATGTATATGCTGTAATAGGTGTATATGTGTATGATGTGTATAGGCTGTATAGGTGTATATGTGTATACGTGTAGGTATGTGTATAGTGTATAGGTGTAAATAATGTGTATAGGTGTATAGGCTGTAATATGTGTATGGTGTAATATGTGTATAATGTTTGTGTATAGTGTTATATGTGTATATGTGTATATGTGTATATGTGTATATGTTGTATATGTGTGTAATGATGTGTATGGGTATAGGTGTATATGTGTATATGTGTATATGGTGTAATGTGTATATGTTAGTATATGTGTATATGTGTTATGATGTGTATAAGTGTATATGCTGTAATAGGTGTATATGCTGTATAGCGTGTACTATGTTATATATGTATAGGCAGGTGTATATGGTATAGTGTGATATGTGTATAGTGTATATGTGTATATGTGTATATGTTGTATTATGTGTATATGTTTGTATATTGTATATGTGTATAATGTGTATAGGTGTATATGTGTATAGGTGTATATGTGTATATGTGGTATAGTGTATACTGTGTATATGTGTATATGGTGTATATGTGTATATTGTGTATATTTTGTATAGGTGGCATTATGTGTAGTATGTTATATGTGTGTATATGTGTATATGTGTATAGGTGTATAGGTGTAAATATGTGTATAGTTGTATATGTGTATAATGTGTATATGTGTATATGTGTAATAGGTGTAATTGTGTATTATGTGTACATGTGTATATTGTCACTGTGTATATGTGTATATGTGTAATATGTGTATATGTGTTATAGGTGTACTAGGTGTATAGTGTGTAATATGTGTATAATGTTTATAGGTGTATAGTGTATAGTGTAGTAGTGTGGTAATGTGTATAGGTGTATAAGTGTATATTGTGTATAGGTGTATAGGTGTATATGTGTATAGGTGTATAGGTTGTATATGTGATAGGTGGTATATGTGTATATGTGTATTATTGTGTATATGTGTATAGGTGTATATGTGTATATGTGTATATGGTGTATAGGTTGTATATGTGGTATATGTGTATATGTGTAAATAATGTGTATATTGTGTTATTTATGGTGTATAGGTGTATATGTGTATATGTGTAATATGTGTATAGGTGTATATGTTGTATAGCGGGTATGATGTGTTATAGGTGTAAATGTGTATATGTGTATATGTGTATAGGTGTATATGTGTAATATGTGTATATGTTATTAGGCGTGTAAGGTGTATAAATGTGTATAGTGTTGTTATATGTGTATATGTTGTAAATATGTGTATATGTGTATAGGTGTATATGTGCTTATATGTGTAATATTGGTCGGGAGTATGTTAGTAATAAGAGTGTGTAGCACACTAAGCAGATCGCTACCGACCGGTATAAGCGAGTTCCAAGCACCCGCACAACCTACCACTGAGCGTGGGTCCAGACGATGGATGCGGCCGAGGCCTGATGGTCAATCAATGTACACAGTTAACTATATCTGATAGCTTTCAAACTCGCCGCGCTCTCTGTGGCGTGAGTTGTAATAGCCGGTATACGTATTATGGTTCTCCGCAACTGCAGAGCAGCGAAATGAGCTTACAACATGCGCTAATTCTCTACGGTTGCTCATCTACGAATGGGAAAAGCTGTCGCTGCCGAATGTTGGTGTTGTCGGAGTTTTGTTTCTGCGGTGACGTTTTTGTCGTTCTGATTTGGCGGCACGCCTGTGCGGTGTTGAGATTTGACATACACTAACGCGCGAAGCCATGTTTAGAGCGTGGTACACCGTACACACACACACACACACACACACACACACACAACACACACACACACACACACACACAAACCGCACACGCAACACGCAACACGCACGCACACGCACACGCAACTGACGCACGCACACGCAGCACGGCACACACACAACATCCACAGCACACCACGCACGGCACACGCACACGCTACGCACACGCACACGCACACGCACACACACACACACAGCACACGCACACCGCACATACACATGTATTTATTGTATCTATATATTATGTATTATATTTATTTGCACGTATTCTATATTCGTGATTGCCTTGTCCCAACGAAGCAATCCCATTAGCGCCGTTTCGCGATAGCGATTTAGCGATACGTGAAAAGCACGCGAGCGATATCCAGCGATAACATAATGCATGTTTTATATATAATCCTCATAGTTCCGCGAATTTTCTGCATCAGGCATCGTAACCGACCGATCGCTTGGTTGATTGATCCATTGATCGAAAGAAAGAAAGATAGATAGATATATAGATAAATTGATCGATAGATTGATAGATAGCTAGCTAGCTAGCTAGATAGGTAGATCGACAGATAATAGATCGACTCTGCCTGACTCTGAGAGTGACGGTTAATCACAAGCGCGATCGCTGCTCTTTAATAGTCGCGCAACCGAAGCATGAGAGAAATCGCTTAATGGCTAGCTTGCAATAAGCTTCATTCATCACCTTCCTCGACCGCGCCATCTGATCGCTATCAGTTGATGATTGAAAACGCTTGCTATAGACATAAACGCACAATGAAATGCGGAGATAGACGAGCGCGAAACAAGATTTCCCGCGTATATATACACTCGCTAGCCATACGGCCGCTTGCGCGCGCGCGTGAATGCGTTTGCAAAGTGATTATACGACCTCGGAGCGCGTTGTTGGAGAAATGTATCTCCCCAACTCGCGATCACGTCGCGTATCGCTTTCTAGACGCGAAATTCCCGCGCGTGATGAATGGGAAATGCAAGTTTATCGACGTGTTATTCTATCGTTTTTCCTTTCTCTCTCTCTCTCTCTTGCGGGCTTTCTTTTTTTTGGCTTTGAAAGCTCTCTCTCGATCCTTCTCTCTTCACGGCTTGCGCGCTCGCGCGCTCTCTCTCTTTCTCTTTCTCTCTCTCTCTCTCTCTATAATATATATTATCGTTGGCTGAGAGATACAGTGTGAGAGAGGAATGGTAGTGTGCATTAACCGCACTGCGGCGGCGCGCTAAAAATGGCGGATTCGATCAAAACGCGTTTTCCGACGATTCACGAACAATCCGCCAATCATGCCGCGTGTCGAATTCGCCAGTATTGCGACGCAACAATAGACGTATTCATGTACCAGGTAATAGCACCGTTATATGTACAGGGTAAAGACACCCGACACACGCCCGCATACAAGAATCTACCTGCCCACGACAGAGTACCGTGTTTTAGCAGCCGAAACACGAAAAAACACGATACACACACATGTAGCACACACGCGCGCGCACACACACCACACACACACACGCACACACACACACACGCGCGCACACGACAACACACACGCGCACACACACACACGACGACACAGCGCGCACGCAACGCACCGCCAGCTACGTACGTACGCACGGCACGCACGACACCACACATCACACACACACACATATATATTATATGATATATATCTATATATATATATATATTATATATAATATATATATATATTATAAGTATATATATATAATACACATAAACAGCGCGCTGATATTTCGCGTACCTCTGCTCGGAAGGAAGAAATCATTACGAAGCGTTGCGTCTGGAGAACGGAAAGGCTGACACACACACCCAAACTTGTCGCAAGCCGGAGTGATTACGATGCATAATGATAGATAGAGACGCCCTCGTTGTCAACAGTGATTACGATGCGGCCGTAGTGAAGAAGACATTTGGCATCACGCTGCGTGCACGGTTACCTGACATCCTGCCGGCTTTTTTAGCGCCACGCATTGTTTTCATTCTGTTTTGTCGTTATGATATGAAGAGCAGAAGTAGTAGTTAGTAGTAGTAGTAGCAGTAGTTGTAAGTAGCTAGTACTAGTAGTAGTGAGTAGTAGTAGTAGTAGTAGTAGTAGAAGTAAGTAATAGTAATAGTAATAGTAATTAGTAGTAGTAGTAGTAGTAGTAGTAAGTAGTAGTAGCTAGTAAAGTAGTAGAAGTAGTAATAGTAATAGTAATAGTAATAGTAGTAGTAGTAGTAGTAGTAGTAGTAGTAGTAGTAGCAGCAGCAGGCAGCAGCAGGCAGCAAGCAGCAGCGCAGCAGCAAGCAGCAGTCAGCATCAGCAGCAACAGCATAACAACAGTGACGACCGACGACGACGAAACGACATGCAGCAAGAAGAGGAAAAAGACACAAAGAAGAAAAAGAAGAAGAAACGAAAGAAAGACAAAGATGAAGAAGAAAGAAGAAGAAGCAGAANACACATATACACATATACACATATACACCTATACACATATACACCTATACACATATACACATATACACATATACACCTATACACATATACACCTATACACATATACACATATACACCTATACACATACACACATATACACATATACACATATACACATATACACCTATACACATATACACCTATACACATATAAACCTATACACATATACACCTATACACACATACGGCTCAGGGCAAACTCTGTGTTCTACATAGAAGCTGGTCGGCCGTGAAGCATCCGAAAGATTGCGCGAAACATCAACTAGACAGTCACGTCAGAACGTGTTACGGAGGCAGCTCCGACTATAATGATAGGGGGAGGGGCATGTACGGGAGGAGGGAGGCACGCAGGGGCGGATGCAGGAATTTTGAAAGGGCGGTGTCTAGGAAGAAATAATGGGCACTTTTCCTGCTTAATGTTTCTGGTGTTTTAAAAAGCTGCCGAGGGGGGTTTTGGAGTACCTCCCCCAAGAAAATTTTTTAAAATGTGTGCATTTTGAGAGCATTTGAGCATTAATTTTTGACGGGCACTTTGAAATTAAAGGGGGGGTCCGGACCCTCCGGACACCCCCCCCCCTAGATCCACCCCTGGCACGTCTGCGGCGGGCTGTAATAACATCCTTTACGCTCTCTCGGCTTCTCGCCACTCGCTTGCCTGCACCGCGCCTTTACGCAGTCAATTCATCACGGTGACGTGCGTTATATCCACCCAGCGTTTAGGATTACTCCGGCAGTCTGCCTAGAGAAAGAGAGAGGGGGACAATAGAGAAAGAAACAGAAAGAGAGAGCGCGCACGAGAGCAAGCAAGATGGAGAGGAGAGAGAGAGAGAGAGAGAGAGAGAGAGAGAACAAAAGAGAGCGGGAGCGTCAGAGA
>NW_014577362.1:112377-122678 GCF_000485595.1 Priapulus caudatus
ACGTACGTACGTACTACTACTACTATATATATATATATATATATATATATATATATATATATATATATATATGGCGGTGCGCGTATGGGGTAATGGACCGTATGTGTGTACGGTGGTAGTGGTAGTAGCAGCGGCGGCGGCGGCAGCGGCAGCGGCGACGACGGCGGCGACGACGGCGGCAACGACGTGATAGAGAAGTCCACTCACCACCGCCGTTTCGTTAAAAACTCGACATTTTCGATTGAATCTCGCGCGTTGTGTCACCGCGGCTAGAGACACGACGTGTAAACTGCACGTATACACGCTCAAGCACGCACGCACATACCCACACACTCGCGCATGTACGCACACATACACCCATCCACGCACGCACGATCATACACACGCACGCACACATACACCCATCCACGCACGCCCGCCCATACACACGCACGCACACATACACCCATCCACGCACGCACGCCCATACACACGCACGCACACATACACCCATCCACGCACGCACGCCCATACACACGCACGCACACATACACCCATCCACGCGCGCACGCCCACACACACGCACGCACACATACACGCACGCGCGCATGCAGGCACACATACACCCATCCACGCGCGCACGCCCATGCACACGCACGCACACATATACTCATCCACGCGCACACGCCCATACACGCGCATGCACATATACACGCACGCACGCACACATACACGCACGCACGCATCACGCGCGTGTGGCCACGGNTTATACACCGTATAAACCTTACACCTATACACATAATACACCTAGTTTACCATATAGCACATATACAATATACAATATACACATATACATATAAAATATACACATATACACATATCACATATACACTTATACAATATAAACATATGAAAATATAAAATATACACATATACACATATACACTATACAATTACACATATACACCTTAACATATACATTATAACATATACACCTTACACAATATACACCTTAATATACCATATACAAATATGACACCTAATACCAACATGATCACATACTACACCTATTACACATATACCGATATCAAATATTACACCTATACACATATGACACATATACACATATACACATATTACAATTTACCATTATACACTATACACATATACACCTATGGACAATATACACATATACACATATACACATATACACCTTATACACATTACACCTATTACAAATATACACCTATAACATATAACCTATACAATGATACAACTATACAAATATACCTATACGCATATAACAGATCACCTAAGTACACATAGTAACATATAACAACATATACACTATCACATAGTTACACATACACATATACACATATACACCTATACACATCTACACCATATACAATATTACACATTATACACTTCACATACCAACATATACAGCATTACACGTATACACAATATACACTCTATACACAGATACACCTATACAACATATAAACCCTTATACACATATACACCTATACACACATACGGGCTCAGGGAAACTCTGTGTTCTAATTAGAAGCTGGTCGGCCGTGAAGCATCGGAAAGATTGCCGCGAAACATCAACTAGACAGTCCACGTCAGACGTGTTACGGATTGCAGCTCCGACTATATATGATTAGGGGGAAGGGCAGTGTACGGGAGGAGGGATGGCACGCAGGGGCGGAATGCCAGGAATCTTTGAGAGGCGGTGTCTAGAAGAATAATGGGACTTTTCTGCTTAATGTCCTGGTGTTTTTAAAAGCTGCCGAGGGAGGGTTTTGGGAGTACTCAATGAAAATTTTTTAAAATGTGTGCATTTTGAGAGCATTTGAGCCATTAATTTTTTGACGCGGCACTTTGAGAAATTAAAGGGGGGGTCCGGACCCTCGGACAACGCCCCCACTTGATCCCCTGCCGGTCTGCGGCCGGCTGTAATAACATCCTGTTCGTCTGATCGCTCTCGCCACTCGCGCGTTGCCTGAACCGCGCCTTTTTGTAACGCAGCGATTCACTCACGGTGACGTGCGTTATATCACACCAGCGTTTAGGATTATCCGGCGTCTGCCTAGAGAAAGGAGAGGCGGGACTAGAGAAAGAAACAGAAAGAGAGGAGCGGCACGAGAAGCAAGCAATGATGGGAGAGGAAGAGAGACGAGGGAGAAGAGGCGAGAGAGAGAGAGAGAGGAGAGGAGAGAGAGAGAGAGAAGAGAGAGGGAGAAGAACAAAAGGAGAGCGGAGAGCGTAGAGAGACTGGGAGAGAAAAAGCGAAGAAAAAGAGAGAGAGAAAGACGTAGAGAGGAGAGAGAGAGGGTGATGAGAGAGAGAGAGAGAGAGAGAGAAAAGAGAGAGGAGAGCAAGAGAGAGGCAGAGAGAGATGATTAAAGAGAGAGAGAGAGATAAGAAATACACAGAGAGATATAGAGATACAGTGAGAGAAAGAGAGCGCGCGCGCGCCAGAGAGAGATGGCGAAAGAAAAAAGCTAGACTGAGGGCAAGTTCTCACTTAGCCACGCGTAGCCGTGCGTGCATGTGTGTTTGTGTATTTGTGTGTGTGTGTGTGTGTGTGCGTGTGTGTTTGCGTGTGTGCGTGCGTGTGTGCGTGCGCACGCGTGCGTATGTGTGCGCGCGCGCTTATGTGTGTGTGTGTGTGTGTGCGTGGTTTAAACGCGTAGAAACGCTAATTGACAAAGTGACAATTGCGAGAAAGATTATCCGGCAGCTTTTAGCGCGAAAAGCTGCGGTCTGTAGTATCCGTGGACGGCTGGAGATGAAGGAAACAACACGGCTACTGTCGAGTTCGACAGCCGTGCAGCGCCTGTATACATGTGTTCTAACCTGAATAGGGGAGTTTCGTCATCCTATATTGCGCAGTATTGTGCGTGCAATGGACGCCGTGAGTAAGTGAATAGCTACCGATGAAATCTAAACCACGGGGCAGACGAGAGCGTCATCTCTCACAAACACACGCACGCGCACGCTCGCGCACATGCACATTCGGACATATACAGACACACACACGCGCGCGCGCACATACATTCGGGGCGCACGCTCGTACACACACACACACACACACACACACACACACACACACACACACACACACACACACACACACACACACACACCACGACTACGAAAGCGAAAGCACACAGGCGGCGTGAACTCCGGGTTGTACGCCGGTGGCCCGTGGCTAAGTCCGTGCGCTTGGGGGGTGATGGACAGAGGATGCTCTCGAGCGCGGGTATGCGGAGCGACCGGGCGGGGGGTTGGCCCGGCGCGGCGACGTGGCAGTCTTCAGTCGTGGGCTGCGGTCAGTGTGACGCGCGCGCGCCGCACGCACACGCAACACCACGCTTGTCTGTTAACAATTCTGCGTGAAATCCCCTTGACGACATAATATATATATATATATATATATTATTATATTATAATATATATATATATATATATATTGGCGGTGCGCGTATGGGTAATGGACCGTATGGTGTGTACGGTGTAGTGTAGTAGTCAGGGCGGCGGCGGCAGCCGGCAGCGGCGACGACGGCGGCGACGACGGCGGCAACGACGTGATAGAGAAGTCCACTCACAACCGCCGTTTCGTTAAAAACTCGACATTTTCGATTGAATGCTCGCGCGTTGTGTCAACCGCGGCTAGAGACACGACGTGTAAACTGCACGTATACACGCTCAAGCACGCACGCACATACCCACACACTCGCGCATGTACGCACACATACACCCATCACGCGCACGCACGATCATACACACGCACGCACACATACACCCATCCACGCACGCCCGCCATACACAGCACGCACACAATACACCCATGCCACGCAACGCACAGGCCCATACACACGCACGCACACATACACCCATCCACGCACGCACGCCCATACACACGCACGCACACATACACCCATCCACGCGCGCACGCCCACACACACGCAGCGCACACATACACGCCGCGCGCGCATGCAGGCACACATACACCCATCCACGCGCGCACGCCCATGCACACGCCGCAAACACATATACTCATCCACGCGCACACGCCCATACACGCGCATGCACATATCACGTAGCACGCACGCACACATACACGCACGCACGCATCACGCGCGTGTGGCCACGGGACTATACAGCTGGGCACGCATAACACACACACGCCGGCACACACACACACACAATCCACACACACACACACACACACACAGCGCACACACGCATTCACACACCACACCCGCACGCACACACACACACGACACACAGCACACACACACACACACACACACAACCCATACACACACACACAGCCCCGCAACACACACAGCCACACACAGCACACCACACACACACAACACACACCACGCATACACACACACACGCCCGCACGCACACACACAACAACACACACACACACACACACACACACGATACACATACACACAGCGCACGCCACGCCACACACACCACACACACACAACACCACCACACACACACCACATACACACACACACGCCCGCACGCACACACACAACACACACACACACACACACACACACACATACACACACATACCCCCCACACACACACACAAACACACACATACCGCCCCGCACACACACACACCCCACACAATACCCCCCCCACACACACACACAGAGACACACACATACCCTGCCCCCCCCCCACACACAGACACACACATACCCCCCACACACACACACAACAGAGACAACACATACCCCCCACCCACAACACACACACAGACACATAGCCGGATATTACGCGGATGATTCGCCTTGAAAGACTGGCCCTCTCGTCAAGAGAGCGTCGAGGGAAGCGCTGATATATCTATAATTAATATATAATATATATATATATATATATACGTAAATGTACAAACGGCGCGGCGGATAGACGCGCCTTACTAACGTCTGCAATTGCCGTTGACGACAACGTTGAGGATAGCCACGACTGTCGTCGCAATTAACAGGCGGCGCGTGCGAGCGGGACGTGCGGAAGGGAACAAATAGAGAGGAGAGTGAGCGCGCACTTGTTGTCGGCGGTAATGTTTGCTAACGACGTCGCAATGACGGTACTATTCGCGCGTCGCTGCAATTACGGGAGCGATTCACCTAGTAGCCGACTGCTACGTACGCCGCCAGGCTGTGGTTTGCTCGCGCTCAACGCTGCTCATGTTGGTGCATGCGCAACTCACGATAGCACGCGCACGCTGACACGCACGCGCGCACGTACACGTACACGTACACGTACACGTACACGTACACGTACACGTACACGTACACGTACACGTACACGTACACGTACACGTACACGTACACATATAGCGCGTTCACACGTAGCAAAATCCACGGTTCGTACGCGTACGAAATAGAGTTTCGTACGTATACTCGCGATAAATTCCCCTCGTCTGAACGACCACGTATAGCTATACTCAGTTCGAAACGCGTATCACTATCCTGACAAAATGAGTGCGTTTCCTACGTACTTCGTATAGCTATACGCGTATAGCGGACGTGTGAACGACCGGCTATATAGCTATACGCGTATAACAATAGGAAACAAAGCGCTGTCGACGGTCTACGAGAAAATGTTAGTATTAAGACAGTTGTTAAGACTAATTTTGTTTCTGACAACGGGCCCCTGGACATCATCTCTATCCTTGAACCAATTAATGCATAAAGTTATAAATGTGGCATAATTGGTTGCGACATGTATAGAATGACTGTCACAAACATGTAATTTGTTTTCGAAAATGGGTTACCGTATACTGGTACCAGCAACAGCACACAGTTGTTGTTGACTACATGCAATTTTGTAATGCCATAAACTATATTACACTATTTGTGTACAGCGACGTACGTAAATTCCAAAACTACGTGTGAACGCTGTTTAACTCAAGGTCACGCTATACGCGTATCGTACGGAGTCCGTGAGATACGCGTTCTAAACTGGGTTTTACGGTACGTGTGAACGCGCTAATACACGTACACGTACACGTACACGTACACGTACACGTACACGTACACGTACACGTACACGTACACGTACACGTACACGTACACGTACACGTACGTGTGTGTGTGCGTGTGCGTGTGCGTGTGCGTGTGCTTGTGTGTGCGCGAGTGTGTCCGTGTGCGTGTACGTGTGCGTGTGCGTGTGCGTGTGCGGGTCTGTATCGACGCGCACATCTGAATAAAAGCACACGCACAAAAAGCTCTACCACGGTAACTTACGGAGCTCCGTTGCGACCTTCGCCTGCGACCTTGAATTCTGCCGTCTTTGCGCATGCGCGAGCTCGTTACATAAACCCGCGCGAATTAGAAAGAGAATCGATGCGATGTGAGCGAGCGATTGCAGAGCCACCTGCATGTAAATGCGCGAAATTATTACATGGCCGATGATGATTTATTTATTAATGAGAAGCTATTCTGTGTATTCGCGCGCAAGCCACGCCACCTGGCAGAGAGGGGGCGGTTTTAGATTATGGCCGGAACCAGCGAGCGGACATCCGCGACCGGTGTCCGTGACAATCGCCCTTATCGCCGATACGCCCGCCGCGCGCGCATATCCGATGCTGCTTTTTTTAATATGAAAATCTGATGTTTTTTTTATTAATGCGATCGCCTTCGCGGCGCTTGTACCTCGCGTTTGATGTTCATGCGATATCAACTTCCCATCACCCGTCCTGCACCACGGTAACAAACGATAACAAACGGGATGTAGCAGCGGCGGTGGCGCTGTCTTCGGCTCCCCGTAGTCGTACGTGCGCGTGCGTAGACGATGACGATACTGTCGCCGTTAACCCTGACCTTGAGATTAGGGGGGCCACTGTTTCCGCCGCGGTGCTACTGCTCTCGCGATAGCGATCCGCGTCTTGCGCCAACGACTAAACTCGTGCTGTCATATGCAAAATTTTAAATTTTAAATTTTAAAAAACCGATATCAATGACAATGGCACAACGAACAAAAAATCAGCGGAGAAGATAGAAATCAGAGGGGGAGGGGGGAGGGGGAGGTAATAATAGGTATAGCCATTGCACCGACGGAGCAGCCGGAGCGGGAAGCGAGGGAGGGAGGGAGGACACCGGCTGCACGCCCGACTATTTTATCATACCCGTATTCCCATTTTATCGTACAAAAATACATATTACATATCCGATATTAGATTGCGCAGAATTGCGAGAGGACGCGCATGCCCGAGGGACGAATATGATTTTATGGTAATCACTGGTTTCGGCAAGCCATTGACTCCGTCGTGGACCGCTGAGTGCATTGGTAGTTCGTCGCTGCAACCTGCAACCGCATGCGATCGGTCGCACGCTTCACCGTGTGTGCGCATGCAAGTCGCTGTCTACCCGCACACATGCGATTTCGAAGCGATTTCGGAGAGATTGGGAGCGACGAGTTGCTGAAAATCAAACCTGTTTGATTTCTTGCAACTCGTTGCAAGCGACCAGAATCGCTACGAGTTGCAGTTGCACGTTCCCGCAGACGTAGCGATTTCACAGCAATTTCGGCTGCGATTCTAGAATCGCCGCCGAGTTGCATGAAAAAGTCGCAAGTCTGCGCTAGGCTTAACTTTCCAATTCATTCCTCTTTCGCGCATGCGCACGGAAACAGCGTTGCTCAAGAACTATAGCCCTCCGCTCTGCCGCATGCATGTGGCAGAGCGAAGGGGTATAGTTCTAGAGCTAGGAAACAGCGGTACTCCGCTATGGCGCACAGGGATGTTGATATGCCGATACTTTCACGGACGCTCATACGAAAATTGGGCGGGTGTGTAGATCACGTCTCCACCTTAAATTATGCCTCAACGAGATTGTCGGAAAAGTGATTTGTAGACAGCGGAATTTACATCTAAATGACTGCGATACATCATGGCAGCGTGACACGATGTATCGCCGCTGTTTTTCCAGATACGATCGGCTAATGGGTATTTCGTGCTGTGGATGGGTAATAACAATTTGCTTCGGCTATAATCGGTCGCCTCCGGTAACGGCCGCATGTATGTCATGATTGAGCGATGATGAAGTTGGAGTAGACAGCTACCGACTACGCCTACCTCGTTCTTAAGGGGCCGTAACGTTCCATACCGCTCATGCGCTCACGTGCGAGAAGTTAGTTGAGGCAATGAATCGGTGTTGATCTATGATCGGTGAACAGACAATGCGAACTTACGCGTGTGTTAGACGACTGCTGACTATTGAGGGTTAGTGTGGATGTTGAGGTAATGGTAACATGAGTGCATTTGATATGGATGTGTGTGTGTGTGTGTGTGTGTGTGTGTGTGTGTGTGTGTGTGTGTGTGTGTGCGCGTGCATGTTGTGTGTGTGCGCGCGCGTATGTGCGTGTGTGAGTGTGATCGAATGTGTGTGCGTGTGCCTACGTGCGTACATATGTGTACGTGCGTTTACGTGTGTATATGCGTGGCGTGTGTGCTTGTGTGCGTGTATGTGTGCACACATGCGTGTGTGCGCGCGACACTTCGTTTCGGGCATTTGTCTACGGCAGCGTCGCAAAAGCTCTGCCTCTCAAGGCTTCCGCCCCCCCCCATCACCACCGTCACCACGCCTCCCCTATTATTAATTTTGGCACACGTGAACGCTTTCACGCGGGAACGATCACAAATGAGTTACAACCACAGGGCAGAAGCGAGTAAGGTTTCACACGCGCTGTCGTTCTTCTTACATATATATATATAGACTGATATCCCGCCGGGAGGGAGCTGCCGGCTGTTTTTTAAGGCTACCATGTACTAGACTGAAACGAGGACGGTAATTAGCGTAGTAATTGCTCGTTAGAGTGCTATTCTGAGTAATACGAGAGCGGAAATCCCTCGTGTGCATATATTGTGAACGCGTTCGGAATAAGCTTCTCGGTTTCTTGCATGCTTTGCGCTGTGATATGCTGAATAATGAAGCTGCTATGACGTTGGGCGTACAACAGCGTTGAGTCGAGTCTCGATAGGGCTGTTGTATGGGAGTTCAATTTACATGTTCTCTCCAATTTTCTCCCCTCGTCTCTGTCTCTCTCTCTCTTTCTCTCTCTCTCTACTTCTTTCTCGATTTCTTCATTTATTATTTATTATTCGCCTCTCTTTGATTCTCTCGTTTTCTTTCCCTTTCAATTTCTCTCTCTCTTTCGTTTTTCTTTCCCATCTCTTTCTCTCTTTTTCACAATCTCTCTCTCTCTCTCTCTTTTTCTTTCTCTCTCTGTGTGTCTCTTTTTCGTTTCCCCTATCCCTCTCGTTCCCTCGTTTTCATTCTTTTCCTCCTCTCTCTTGATCTCCCGCACTTTCGCTATCTCATCTCTTTCTCTTTCAGTCGCTCACCGTCCTCATTTTCCCCTTTACCTCTCACTCCCTATCTATCGCCCTTGATCTCACTCTCACCCTTTCTCTGCTTACGTATCTTTCGTCCCCATCAACATTAAACTGCATAAACTTTTTCTTGAAAATAAGACTTCAAACAATCAATATAACGAACCTATACAAAAAAAACTTGATCCGCTTGTCAAAACCTCGCTAGCATTCCGAATTCCAGCATCAAACGCGGCGGCACTGACGATGTGCTGACACACACGCACGCACGCACGCACGCACGCACGCACGCACACACACGCGCACGCACGCACGCTCATCAGCCCGCGTGCGCGTCCTTGTGCGTGTGTTAGTGCACGTCCAATTCGCTCACCACAACTACGGTCGTCGCTCGCGGCCGAAGCGGCCGACGAAAATCAATGTTTCGCGCGACGCCGACGTATCCAGGGCGACGCGCCGTCGGCAGACGCGGTAATGCGCTAACAGAGGACGCGCTCGCACGGCGATTGCAGTCTCGCCGGCGCGGCAAACGCATGCAAATCGCAGCAGCGCTGTTGTCGTCGGCAGTTGTGCGCTAAAATCGCATTAAGTCGGCGCGAGTCGCCGTCAGATATTATGTATGTAGCTACTCTCAGATATTTATCAGATATTATCAGGAGTTAACGAAGACAAATTTGTCTTTATTAACTCCTGATATTATGTATGTAGTATGTAGCTACTCTCATATATTAATATGTATGTAGTAGGTAGCTGCTCTCATATATTAATATGTATGTAGTAGGTAGCTGGAGACGTGACTGTCGTGCACGCGGGCGAGCATGAATGTTTTATTAAATTGCGTGTGCGTGCGTGAGTGTGTGTGTGTGTGTGTGTGTGTGTGTGTGTGTGTGTGTATGTGTGTGTGTGTGTGTGTGTATGTGTGTGTGTGTGTGTGTGTGTG
>NW_014577362.1:128019-131620 GCF_000485595.1 Priapulus caudatus
TCGATGGTACTTTTCTATAAAAATTCTAAAATTGCCGTTCACGCGCAGTTGCGTTTGTTCGACTTTGCGTGTTCATATAAGCGAGGTTGTTCTATTCCTCGTCGGCACATGAGGCGGCATATAAATTATTCATGCGATTCGATTTCAACACGGGAAGGCACTCAGGCCTCGCGAGCCGCGCCTGCGTGACCCACGTCTGTCGGCTCGTCGGTGCAAATGTGCTTACATCTGTAGACATATAAATTAACTCGTATGTACATAACAAACAATGTTGACGGAGACGCAATTGGGTTATTGCCGCTGCTGCTGCTTACGGTTGATGCTTGCCTTGCACTTTATATTCTCAATATGAGCAAAATTAACTTGTAGACGTGTGCTATTGTAAAGAAGTGTACTTGACCTCGTCGCCGCAATATATATATATATATATGAGTTCGATGGTTACATCACTTTAGCGTGGAGGACGTAGATAACGGTCAGATGTTTGTTATGGTAACCGTTAGTCAATACGACCGACATATCATGAAATATTAGAGGGGGAAAAACGCTAAAATTGCGACCAACACTAGATCGCTCTGTACGACTATGTACACAGGTTAGTGCAGCATCTGCGGGTGGAGTGTTGGCGATGGCGACACAGCACAGGTGGCGCGCGCGTCGCGCGTACCGAGCACGTGTACTCTTGCCGACGACGAAGCGCCGATAACGTCGCTATCTTACGTCAGAAAGTGCATACCTGCGCAAAAAACTCCGACCGCTCGAATCAAAATCTTCCAGATTAAAATTCAAGGAGGTTGCTATTCGGAATGAAAAGCCTTTGTGTTTTGGATGTGCCTTAGATTCTCTCCGGGGTAAAATGGATGCATAAATCATCCTATATAGAGTGCGGTCAATAGTGAAATTCATGCTGCGCGGGCACACATCCTGACGAACGTATATTGAAAAATGTGGTCACGTGAGAATCACCTCGGAACAATACGTGTATAAAATGTCATATATATATATGTATATGTGTGTGTGTGTGTGTGTGTAGTGCGCGTTGTGTTGTGTGCGTGTGCCGGCGCGTGCCTATGCCGTGCCGCATCGTGCGTGCGTGCATGCGCGCGCATGTGTGCGTGCGTGCGTGTGCGTGTGTGTGTGTGTGTGGTGCGCGCGTTCGTGCGTGCGTGTGTGTGCGCGTGCGCGTGCGTGTGCGTGTGCGCGCGTGTGCGCGCGTGTGCGCGCGTGTGCGTGTGCGTGTGCGTGTGCGTGTGCGTGTGCGCGCGTGTGTGTGCGTGTGCGTGAGCGTGCGCGCGCGTGTGTGTGTGTAGTATAATGTATTCGCTTATTTTCGCCGCACACAGGAGTTTTATTTTGGGCGCAGGTCACATCGCCGCCGCGACACCGGGATGTCGCATCCGCGTTTCACAACTTCCTGATTTTCCGAAAAGCCATGTCGTCCGGTCATCAGCACCGCCATCATCATCATCATCATCATCATCATCATCATCATCATCATCATCCCGTGCTGTCCGGCAGACGCTTGCGCTGTGCAATCCGGAACCGCTTCGCATGGAGCAGACAGTCCGCGTCCGCGCATGCACGCGGGACGACCAATTAGTATTTACTGGAGTAGAAAAATTCATAATGACCACGTCGTCGACGGGTTTTGTCACGGTAGGTTTCGGCGCGATGGCGTAGGCGGGTTCGTACACGGAGCCGCAAACCTCATCGCTGCAATGTGCAATGACCCTGCTGTGTAGTTGGGCATACTACAACGAGCTCCTCCCTCCCTCCTCCCGCTTCTCCCCCCGCTACGGAGCCTCCTCCACGATAAACAGCGAGCACGGTCACTAGGTATATGCCCAGCGCTCTCGGCTCTCCCCGCGTGTGCGAGATTGGTTTTACGCGTCTGCACACATCGGCTGTCAAGGCGGAATGCCGGAATGCACGAAGACAAAACACAGACACTACAGCCCATTGAGTGCGCGAAGCGAAGATATGGGGACAGAGGCATGAAGGCGTATAGAATGTCTGAGTGTGCGTGTGTGTGCATGGAAAAGAGAGAAAGTGAAATTTGGCGGAAAGGATGAGGGGAGGAGGAGACACATGGTCTTCTATTGCAACAAATAAAGACGCCCAAAAACGCTATGAATACTGATCGCATACGCACGCGTGCACACGTACAGACGCGTGCATACACGCAAGCACGCACGCACACGCACGTGCGCGCACGCTCACACCCGCACGCATACCACACGCACGCACGCACGCACACCACACACGCGTGCGCGCAATCCCACAACCGCACATAACTACGCATCCGCACACTGCTCATATTGTATTTGCGTAGATGTTTTTTTTTTCTGCAGTTGACAATTTACGTGAGACCTACTGAAATCCTATGTTTGTGACACGCACGAGTGACGCGTGTCTTAATGCCTATTACACGCATGACTGTTATAAACCGATATGTGTGTGAATTAACACACACTCGCACATTATAGGATTATGTGCTCACGTGTCCCTCTTTGCTAAACAAAGTAACAGTGTGCGTGTGAGTGTGTGCGTGCGTCTGTCCGTGTGTCTGTGCGCTTGTTTTATCTAGTTGATATACTCATCCCCGGCACAATGCTCACCGAGAGCTGACCCTCGTGCCCCACAAACGTACGTACTAACATTGTAGCGTAATTACATGTGTTTACGTTGTTCGGTTCTTGGGATCTGGTTCGCCGATCAACCGCGCTCACGAGACGCGCATGTGTAGTCAACTTTCTACCGCGTCGTTACTGACTAGTAAGCGTAACGAGTAGTCTAGTACGTTCATGCATAACACAGGCACTTGGAGCGTTTCAATAAAATATAATGCTAAATAAATACGAAATCGATTTACTAGCCTACCAAAGTCTTAATGTTTCTCTACTCTCTTTCGCCTATTATTGCCGACAATTTCCTGTAAAGTCTATGCAAATGCTCCTCTGGAACAGACATATCCACCGCACGCACGCTGCCGCACTCTGCCGCACGCTGCCGCACTTTGCCGTACGCTGTCGCACACTGACACATAAATATATAGTCTATATATTTATGTGTCAGCGTGCGACAGCGTGCGGCAGCGTGCATGCGGTGGACATGTGTGTTGCAGAGGAGCATTTGCACGGAATTTACAGAAAATTGTCGGCAATAATAGGCGAAAGAGAGTAGAGAAACATTAAGACTTTGGCAGGCTAGTAAATAGATTTCCTATTTATTTAGCATTATATTTTACTCGCAAAATGGCCGCCTCCGGCGGCCATAATCGCTCGTTGAGCTGATGAGACTACGATGATTTCTCTAAATCCCGGCTCGATTCATAGTAATCTCTTAGTAAAATATTGACTTAATACGAAGACAATAATACAAGGATCCTGTTACTAACATAAAATTTTCTGTCCCGGTATATTCATTTCCATATAAAACACTTTGTACACACCTTGTAATCCATCGTTTTTCTCTTCAAATTAAAGCTAATATAATATACGGAACCCGCTTAATACGATTTTTTTTGGCCCGTCAGTTTCGTACTAACGGGGTGCGACTGTAGTAATGAATAGTAGTCATTGAATGTGGAGTTTAGGCTTTG
>NW_014577362.1:132017-134370 GCF_000485595.1 Priapulus caudatus
CGTAACCACTGTACATTTACGTCATAGACTACTGTATTCATTATAGTCTGTGAATCAGTCTGTCGTTGGGTATTTGCATAGATATATACAACACGTGTTGTATATATCTATGGTGTTTGTAAGTTTACGCCAGCGCACCTAGCGGAAGTGAACTGAATCGTGCATGTTTTCCAGGACGATTTTCCAATAGATTTTCGAAATATGTTTTTTTTTAACATTAAACCCAATAAATAACAAAAAGCAAAGTGTTGGAATCGAACCTGATGCGTAGGAATAAAGCACGAAAAATTTCAGCCGGATTCGTGCACGCGCCTATAAGTTATGCAGGAACAAACAGAACGACACTACTCAAATTATTATATAGATTGAAACGCTCCAAGTGCATGTGATGCATACAGCGGGCAAGTTATGCACACGGTTTTCTCTCGGGTACACGTCGTACGACTTTATCGGATGGAGTTAATGCCTTGCTTTTCATGTTGTTGTTTTTTTGCTTTTGGTTTTATTTTCATGTTTTGCTGGGCTTATATCGAAGAGCAGCTTTTCGCAGAGCAGGCGACGTGAGGCATGAAACTGCATGTGTCTTTTTTACTTTCGCGTAATGGCGCGTTAGACGTCGCACGCTAGGGACTTCGTTATTCTTTTCTGGTCACTACTCTTTCGCTCTCGTTATACGAACGCGCGAGTTAAGTCGTGCAGGCTAGGCAGCTTAGCGCCTAGTGCGGGCTTCCCATTGCCACAGTGTCACGTTCACAAACAGCGATGCTGAGCTATTATCGCCTGCATCCGATACGGAACACACGCTGAACGGCGGAGTACGGTAATACACCGCGGGCTACCGGACAAATCGCACACTCCGCTCCTTTTATTATCACTCTACTCGCGATACGAAACGCGAGAGATTCGCTCTTACGTACGATTTCTTTAAAAAAAATGGATTGGCAGCTACGTCGCGACGTAGATCTTTACTTAATGAGTGGCGTGCTCGACCACCGTAAGTTTTCTACGCAATTAACACGCATTAGTCAGCTTATATATAGGCTGCTTTTTTACGATGAAGTGTATATATAGGGCTTCCATTGTGCGCGCTGCTCGGAATACATGCATTTATGACGGTTTACGGAGAGCTATGCGTGCGGCCACTAACCTCGGTGCGACACGGCACCGTCTAGTCTAGCAGAAAACATACAATAGCGTCATTATCGCACTAGATTCATGGAAAATTTCTGATATAGCACGAGTAATAAAAGTCGTGCGGTTGTAGACTGATTTGTTTTATTAGCTGTTGGACTTTTCATCCCCGATATCGGAAAGGGGGTGATGTTAAGCCACCGTCACTGTCTCTGCTTATGTGCGTTAGAGGGAGTGCGTTTGAATGAGTGAAGAAAGTAAGTTAATGAGAAGGTTATATCTGTAATGAATGATGTTGTTGGAGTGAAATAGGTTAAGCAAGAAGGGCTAGTAATAAGGAGAGGATGTAAGTGTAAGGAGCGAGATTACCAAAGCAGCGATTAAAGACGTTGCAGAGATTATAGGGAAGTTGTAGGATTGAGGAAGCTTGTATCTGCCAAATGTTAGTTTCTCCCCCTTCTCTCTCTCTCTCTCTCTCTCTCTCTCTCTCTCTCTCTCTCAAACGCACAAGCCCAGCTGTACACGCACGCACGCACGCACGCACGCACGCACGCACGCACGCACGCCCCCACACACGCAACACAACACGCATGCATGCACACACGCGCGCGCGCTCACACGCACACAAACGCACAAACGCAAGCACACATACACGCATCCCTGCCCCACACACACGCGCGATCACACACGCCCACACACGAACACATTCAAATACACACGAACACATTCAAATACACACGCACACACGACCATAAAGTACACTGCATGAGTGAGGTAGGTAAGTGCATGTCGCAGCAGTAGAAGAAGACGTTGCTCCGGAATGAATGACATGCAGTGGATGCGGCATCAGCTGCCGGAGTGTGAATGACACGGCCGCGTCAACGCTCGTAAAAATAATAATGCGTAACGAGAAATAATCTTCTATTTACCGAAGCGCGGAAACCAAGGTTACCACACACATACACACACACACACACACACACACACACACACACACACACACACACACACACACACACACACACACACACACACACACACACACACACACACACACTTGCACAAATACACACACACACACAAACACACACACCACACACACACACACACCACTGCATACACAACACACACACAACACACACCGTGCAACGCCGCTGCGTTTACCGGCGAATCGCCGGAAATAGTATACTAGAACTCACGCGCTAGTGCGATATCGCGCTAA
>NW_014577362.1:136051-144435 GCF_000485595.1 Priapulus caudatus
TGTGTGTGTGCGTGTGTGTGTGTGTGTGTGTGTGTGTGTGTGTGTGTGTGTGTGTGTGTGTGTGTGTGTGTGTGTGTGTGTGTGCGTATGTGTGTGTGTGCGTGTGTGTGTGTTCGTGCGTGCGAGTGTGCGTGTGTGCGTGTGTGTGTGTATGTGCGTGCGTGCGTATGTATGTGTGTGTGTGTATTTCTGTGAGTGTGTGCGTGCGTGCATGCGCGCGTATTCAGACTCTACATGTACAGCATAAATGAGTAAACTGAGTAAACATTGTAGACACGGATTTGTCTGCCCCATATAGCATATTCGTCTACACGCACAAACTCGGCATTGTCTTTACGACCCCACCCGCGTCCCAAATGCGACCGACGGAGCGGGAGCAGGTAGACCAAAGCAATATCGGTTACTACATAGAAACGTGTATTAGCTTCGGCAGTCTGTCAGTATATGAAATTTAAGATTCCGATACCGCATGTGCTTTGTTGTGCTGTGAATGCTGTAAATGCGTCGTGCAGAAATAAGATATCTTCTAAGATATTTTTTAATCAGAATAAGGTAACTTCTCACATTCCGAGAAGTTGCATCTCGTAGATTACATCATTATAAGATCTTACATCGCGAGAAGTTTGTGAATATTTCGCAGAGCTCACGAACAACGACTTTTTTCATCAATTTTGCTCTCACGTGATTTAAAAACCCGCACCCTTTTTTTCTCATTCGTAATTGCGTAACGCCTGAAGCAAAAAAAAACACGAAACAAATTAATTTTTGTGTCCCGAGCTTACGGGCGTGCGGGCACGTATGCGCGCGTGCGTGTATAAGCGTGCGTGTACGTACGCGCTTGAATCCTTTGAGGGCGGATCCTCCATTGTCTATACCATACTGGTAACGAACGTCTCTCTCTTCTCGTTGCTTAGATGTGCTCGGGACCGAAGCTGCGAGCTACTCGCGCGCCCTCTGTCAAGGTCGGAGGTCAGGCGTGATGGAGGACGCTGCCGATTGCTCGGCGTTCTACTCATGCGCCAACGGCGCGCGCGGTGACGTCGTGCGGCACTTGTGCGACCCACCGCTGCTGTGGAACCATCGACTGATGACCTGCGACTGGAAGTGGAACGTGGACTGCAATGCCGCAAGTATGCTTTACATGTTATGCTTATTTCTTAGGGTAATGCGCGCACACACAAGCGTGCACGCACACACACGCGCGCACGCACACGCGCGCAAACAAACAAACGCACACACACTCACGCACGCACGCACGCACGCACGCACGCACGCACGCACGCACACGCACGCACGCACGCACACGCACGCACCCACGCACACACACGCGCACACACACACACACACACACACACACACACATACACACAGACACACACACACGCACACATTTATATATACAAGAGCGTATAAAGAAGCGTACCTATATATATAGTACGGTATCAACGTTTAGGCAGGTCACTGAAATATCAATATCGGCTGGCCGTAATATATAAAGAAGAATGTTGGGAGAAGAAAAATAGCTCTGGGAGACTACACTTGAACTGAAGGAAGCCATTAAGTGAACATACCAGGGCAATGAGATATCGTTGCGTCTTTCGTTATTTCGCGTCTATATCCGCACCGCATTGACGTAAGCGTGTGCTAATACAAATGCCCCCCCCCTCCATCCAGGGATGTCGTTGTCGAGTATTTTCGCCCCAGTCGTAAAGATATTGCGATGAAAGTTACGATGAAAGTCGCCCAAATGGGAAATGAGCCTTTCCTTTTATACGAGAGCTTCTCAGAGTGCACACCTTTCTCTCGCTCTTGTTTCAGCGAGAGCTCGAAACAACGCCGACACCGGTGACAATGAAGCGACAGTGGCGACGACGACGCCGACTGCCGACCCCGGCAGGCGGCGCTCGCAAAAGCGTCGGCCGCGCATCCGGCAGCAGTCGAGTCTCTACAGCAACTGGTATCGCGATCCGGCGGCCGACGTCGACACGCCGAAGCCGACGACGCAGATCCGCACGACCCGTGCTGCCCCCACGCGGCCGACGTCCGCCGTGCAGTACGTCACCGCGCGGCCGACGTTGACGCTGCCGCAACCGCCGCCGCAATCCCGTCATGCCGCGCGACGTGCCGACAGCGGGCGTGAGCAAGAATTAAAACAGCAGCAGCAGCAGCAGCAGCAGCAGCAGCAGCAACAACAGCAGCAGCAGTACCAGCAGCAGCAGCAGCAACAACACCAGAAGCAGCAGCAACAGCAGCAACAGCAGCACCAGCAGCAACAGCAGCAACAGCAACAGCAGCGGGAGCAGCAGCAGCAGCAGTACCAGCAGCAGCAGCAGCAGCAGCAGCAGCAGCAGCAGCAGCAGCGCCGGCAACAACAAGTGCCACGGCAGCAGCGGCCGCAGCAGCCTCACGTGGCACAGCAGCAGCAGACACGCCCGCGTACAGGTAGAGAACAGAACAGTGCGAGAACGCCCGCCGTGCTCCCGACGTCCCCCGCCCTGCACGTCGCAAGCAGCGATAGAGAGTCGAGGAGACGTAACAACGACAGCAGCAGCAGCAGCAGCAGGAGCAGCAGTAGCAGCAGGAGCAGGAGCAGCATCCCCACCACCAGCAGCAGCATCAGGAACGGTGGCAGGGACGAGGAGCGAATTCGCGAAGCACGTCGTCGTCAACTCGGAGGCTACTACAGATCGCCAGAGAGCGCCACCGACACGCAGGTACATCATCCCAGCGTCGCAACGCGAGTTCAGGATTCTCACGACGTGTCAGCTTTTCCGCAGCAAGAGAGGGACTTCACGAGAAGAGAAGAAGCCCGCGGTCAGGGAGGCAGAGAGCTCACCGACCCCTCCTCTTACTCGGATTGGCCATCACGGGAACCCGAACAGGAAACGTTTAGGGAAAGGTCAAGTTCTAACATCAGAACTGAACGTCCCACGAATGAACGTCCCACGAATGAACGTCCCACTAATGAACGTCCCTATAGTGTAAGTCCCTATAATAAACATTCTACGGCTAGGAACCAGGCATCACCGCGTAGGAATTATCCGGTAGAGGATGGCAATCGCAGACTGTCACCCTCGCCCACTTTACCAGTTCCGACGCCCTATCGCTCGCGTGTGCGCACCGATTCCGAGCACACGCCACCCAGGAACAACGGCGCTTCACAACAACCGGACAGAAGTCAGAGACGCGACGAAACGCCAAGTTCGGCACCTCTCTCTGCTAGAGCCCCGGATGCGAACAGCAGACGGCAAAGCGCTGTCGCACAAACGAGACCGACAAGTCCCTCTGCTGCTGCAGCGCGATCTCAAGTCCCCAGCACAGCCGACGACAACGCGCGGACGGATGGACAACCGGGCACCTTCCCGACGCGCGATCTTTCGCCGAGAGCCGACTACAGCAGCGCCACCGCTAGACGGGACCAGCAAGCGAATCGTCGATCCGGAATCGGATATTACCGGTCCCCGGATCCGACTTCTGAAGCCGCCTCACAGTTTGACGCGGACCGACAGCAGCAGCAGGCGGGAGGGAGTGTTGTCCTGGACAACAGGCAGCGCGAGAGAGATGACTACGTCAGGGAGAGTCATTCAGGAAGACGCGAACAGGGAGGAGACGTGCGCTTCCTCTCCGACGACGATATCTTGAGGGAAAGGAACCTCGGAACAGGTCTCGAATTGACGCCGCCGCTGCGACGCGTGCATCCTCCGGCTGATTCCCGCGAAAGAAATCCAGCGTCCTCCTCCTCCTTCTCCTCCTCCTCATTCCTCTCTCCCTCCCCCTCGCCGGCCTTGCAAGCAACCGCCGGCCTGCTGCAAGACTTCGGTGTTAACATCGACGCCGTGCAGCGACTGATTGAGAACATGGAGCGGCAGCGGCAGCGGCCGAGACACGACGATGGCGAGCGCTACACGTTTCCCGACATACACAGCAGCGCACTGTACGACCCGTACGTCAACGCCTCCTACGACAGGAACGCACCGGGGCAGAGCGCAGCGAGGCGGGACGTGCTCGAACCGCGGAGTGACGGTGACATCCCGCAGCATCCCGGTCGACACTCGCTCGATGCGAGAATCTACGACGAACCGCTGCGCAGAACCGACGACTACCGATTCTACGGCGACGGGGACCTCGTCGCCGACGCCCGACAAGCGTACGAGCGTGAAGCCGCTCTGCCGACGTCATCTTACGCTGCCGGCGACGGTGGCGACGCCTGGTTTAGAGACGGCGTACCAACGGGTACGTCGCTACCGATGAGCTACATCAATGGCGTGCCGCAACCGTACCGCATACCTCTCCTTCCAGAATCGGCGGCGGCGACTTCCCAACATGGCGCTGTTCAGCCCACAGAATCCGAACGGTTGAGAAGTAGGCACGCGCGACCGGCGCCGGCAAACGTAGTCTACGTGGAAAGCACGACGCAGCAAGCAAGAACCAACGAGAGGATCGCTACTAGCAGCAAAGAAAAGACGCTGAATGAAACCGCAAACGTTGCGACGTCGCCCGAAAGGTCCCGCGTCTATGTAGAACACGCGGACGACGTCGGCAAAGACTTCAAAAATAAAACAACAGGTGGCAATCCGGTCGCCGAAACTCCAGCCCCACGCGCAAAGCCAGACGACGGTCCATCGACCGCTCACGGAAATGTTAGCCAACCGCTATCAACGCGAGCAGAAGACAACGCAACAACCAGACGTAGAAAATCGGATGCCGAGAGCGACCGATCCAATTCGAGTTTAGATCCCGAAGACACTACGCCCCCATCATCTCGATCGCAACAAGAGTCACTGTTCAAATCTGTCAGCGTTGTTGCTCCGGTGCGGCAACTGAGTCCCGTACGACCGACGGTGGTGGACGTCTTTGGTCCAGGTCACAATTACGGTGGAGTGCTACGAGAGAGCATCCCTCAATATTTCAGTCCGGCATTTAGGATATACAACCCCGAGGAAGAAACCTCGCGTTTACAACTAAACGACTTTATAAGTACACATCGAGGCCTGCCGAACGCGCAAGCAGATAATATAGTAGAAGGAGCGAACAAATCAGAAGAAAAAGAAGAAGGAAAAGAAGAAAAGGAAGAAGATAAATACAAAGACGAAGAAGAAGACAACAACAAACTAGATAAGGAAAAGAGCGACGCTAACAATACTGCGAATACATCCACGTCTACCGTTGATCCAAACACTAACCGAATATCTACTGAATTGAACGGGGTACCAACACCTACATCAATTACTGCACCAGCGGCTACCAACACAACGCGTTCTCTCCTCAACCCAACCAACTCTACCAATGCGACGATAACTCCGTCGACAGCAGTCGTCACTGCTACAACTTCGATTCCACTCGCTCCGAAAATATCGGAAACGCTCAGATATCAACTATATCGCTCACGGTTCCTCACGACCAGTACGTCGGCACAGGTCTCTCGTCGGCAACCCGTTACAGTCGCACCCACTATCGCTTCCCCGGATCTCACGGTAAGACCTCGAGATTGGTCCACGCTCTCGGCTACTATGCGATTATACACCAAACTTGGTCTTGTGTCGAAGTTCACCAGAGCGACGACGATACGCCCATATTATTATTATCCGTCCAGCTTCTACAGACCGAGACCGAGCACAACAGCGACGCCTAGGACGGTTACAACAAGGCAGGCTGTACTGCCATCTACGTCCAGCTCACCAGTGACCGCCGCAAGCACCCTACCGCCGCCACCCCCACCAGTCCTCTACCCGATCACCGGCATGATTCCCAAATCCCCCGACGAGCCCCACCGCGAAATGTCGGCCATATTTTCGGAGGTTTCGCGAACGACTCCGGCGCCGCTGACGAGGGCGCCACCTGCCGAGACGCCGCGCTCGACAGCGCCACCTGTCGGCGACGTCGCGACTGCGTCGGACGGTGACAGGCGAGTTGGCGACGAGCCGCAGCAGCTTGCAGCCTTGTCGATCGTGCGTGAGGTGTACCAGCCCGTGGAGAAGGAGGCCTACAATAGACCCGAGTCGTATAGGTCAGAGGTCACCGAGATCAAAGCGCCAGAGAAACCTGCCAAGCAGCAATCACGCGCGCGGAGGAAAGAGGGCGCGCACAGGGGAGCGTCGCGAAACGCAACATCGTCTTACGGTAAGCAGCGACGAACGCAGTAAGATTACCGCTAGATGGGGCATCGATCGTTATGATTCGGGTTTTCCCCAGTGACAGTTATAGAGAGCGCGCGAAAATAGAGAGCTTTCCGTGGCATATGCGAAATCTTTGCAGTGCGCCGTGTGCTATTATCCTAATTGGACGAATCGTTGCAGTGTGCACGCTGTTATTAACACGACGTTAATATTCTAGTTAAGCTTAACGAGATATTGTCGTCATCTGCCTCACTTGTCTACGCATTAGTATTCCGATAGATTAATGTCGGTTACCAACCTGTAGGGGCTTCTCCATCTCACCATACATTGTCTTACCATTTAGCGCTGCTTCACTCAAACCACACACACGATACGCTAGACTCTAGCCAAACGCTCCTACTTAAACTTGCGCGCGAGCGTAGATGGGTTGAAGCCGCAGCCTGAACGATGGCAGTGCAATGTTTAATTCGAAAGTGTTCTTTAACGCGATGTAAATGGAATGCGATTTAATGCTGATGTTATCGTAGCTCAGCTAGAAAATGAGATCGATAACGATGACGTCACCATTACAATGTGATTGCAGACGAGACTACGGCACTTGTTATCCGCACGTGTCTATGTTGTCGCGTTGCGAGATTAGTTAATGTGCACTGCTAGCGGCTTCGTCAGTAAAACCTGTCGCTTAGACGTTTCTATTCAACACGCAAAAGCTCCTCTTGTATCGCTTGTATCTCGAGTAAAGTGATGCTGCGCCACCTAGTGTATGCGTGTAAATGATATTGATTAGGCCTGAACAAAATTTTATCGATTGGTTCTCTTCTGAATACGCCGATGAAGGCGCGCGTGTCTCGTCATTCCTTTTCGTAGATTCTAATTGGTCCGTCATCGTCACGTGGCTTAAAAAATTTAACGGTTGCCATGTTTGACGTCTGTGCCGAGTCGCCTCGCTGAGGTTCAGCGACCGACTTGGCTTCTATTAGATGTTTGTCGAACGCGCATACACCCGGGTTATCACTATTGCACATAAGAGGGCAATCTCTACGACGGATAGCGAAAGGCATTGAAATCGGAAGTCGTGTGTCGAAAAAAACGACAAAGTGTCTTGTATTATGGAATATTTTTGCGCTGTAATTGCCCTTACGGAAAAGTGCGTCGAATAAAACCGGAAAAAAACACATTTTAATTATTCCCGAACGATTCGCGCTATATATATATATCTATTTATATATATATACGTGACTTCAATTTCACCCTCGTTGTCTCTCGGCACACCTACGCGTACACACACACAGACACTTGGGACAGAGTCAGTAGAAACTGAAAATTATATGAACGCACATTCACAAATACAACTTCTCAATTACACTTCCACTGTTGTGTCACTGTATATCAACTTTCTTTCACAAAAACTAATGCAGAACGCTTCCGCAATCGCCGCTGCGAGTGTGCTGTCTCGCGATTATAATGAGATATATATATATATATATAGATACAATATATTATATATACTAATATATATATATATATATATATATATATATACAGTGGTGGCAAGTGTAATTGATAGGTAGTATTTGTGAATGTGCGTTCATATTATTTTCAGTTTTTACTGACTCTGTCCCAACTGCCTGTGTACACACCCACACGCGCACTCACGCTATCGATCTAGGCAGCTGTCACCGCCACATTCACTCCTGCTCACTTGACACACACGGATGAGTGACGCAAGCAGCATATGCATATATATGTATATGATATGATATATATATATACATATATGATATCACGTTTCATCATCCATGTGTCACTCGATTGCAATTATTATCTGTAGAGCGGCGCCTAGTGTTCGCACATCAACAAACAACACCGACCGTTTGCTCGTACCATACTCGACGTACCATACGTTCTCGTATCGTATCGTATTATATCGTATCGTATCGTATCATATCGTACCGTATCGTATCGTGTTGTATCGTATCGTATCGTATCGTATCGTATCGTATCGTATCGTACCGTATCGTATCGTGTTGTATCGTATCGTATCGTATCATATCGTACCGTATCGTATCGTGTTGTATTGTATCATATCGTATCATATCGTAACGCGACATTTCCTCTTGCTGCTCGTAGAAAAATTCGTTACTTTGAAACCCTTACGCAATTCGTCGACGCTAATCCGTTTGATACCATATAAAACTAGAGCATTCGGAGAGCACAGACCTCCGCCAAGGCAGCTGAATTCTCTCAATGTGAAATTTTTTATTAATT
>NW_014577362.1:147335-149163 GCF_000485595.1 Priapulus caudatus
TGTGTGTGTGTGTGTGTGTGTGTGTGTGTGTGTGTGTGTGTGTGTGTACGTATGTATGTGCATGTGTGTCACTGCAAGCGTCTATATTCATGGATGAGCGTGCGTTCGGCTCTATGCGCGCGTGCGCGTGTGTTGGTACATTGCGCTGGTATATGTGTGTGTGTATGTGTGTGTGTGTGTGTGTGTGTGTGTGTGTGTGTGTGTGTGTGTGTGTGTGTGTGTGTGTGTGTACGTATATATGTATGTGCATGTGTGTCGCTGCAAGCGTCTATATGCATGGATGAGCGTGCGTTCGGCTTTATGCGCGCGTGCGCGTGTGTTGGTACATTGCGCTGGTATATGCGTGGGTTTATGAGAGTGCGTGCGTCTGTTTATGTATATTATTCTTTAGCCAATAGTTTTTTTTTAGATTTGCATATAATATACAATGTATCACTTCTTTGCATCATCATCATTGTTATCGTCATCGTCAGCCTCATCGCCGTCATCGTCATCGTCAGCCTCATCGTAGTCGTCGACGTCGTCATCGTCATCGCCGTCATCGTCATCGTCAGCCTCATCGCCGTCATCGTCATCGTCAGCCTCATCGTAGTCGTCGACGTCGTGTAGGAAAGCGGCAAGTGTAAGAAAGCGCCGGCTTCTCCACACTTAGCGCGCACATTGATAATTTCCCGTGAGTCTGCTTCAGCTTCGCCGCACGGCGTAGGCCACCCATATAACACCAATATAAGTCGCGCGTGTGAGATACTGGGGACCTTAGACAACTGTTATGGACTTGGTGACGCCAAACGCGCAGGAACAAGGAGACTTGGCTCTGATCCGTTGACTCGACCAGTCTAGTTGGCATTCCTCTCCGTTTGTCCCCCTGTTCCTTTTCACACGTAGCCTGTGGTATTTCTTGGTTTAGTTCCTACCATTCGCCTTCACCCCAGTCAAGCGTCTTCGCGAACCGCTGCGCTAAGGTATGAAATTATTGGTATACGGTACTCTGCATGTGTAGACTTCCGTGTAGGCATCTGTGTAGTATCGTAGAGTTGTGTTTGTTTAGACTGTTAATGTGCAAGCCGTGGTAAAGAGAATATTACAAATACCGAATTAAGAGAATTTAAATTGAAGAGTAGCTTACAAATACCGTGTTCGTGTTATCTTATATGTGTTATCTATCGTGGACTCTGTCAACGCAACCTGTTACTACCCCCACCAAGAAACGGGTGCCACTAGCGCACCTACTAAACCGTAGAACCTGGGGAGCGGGAAGACTTATATCCCGTCCTTAGAGTCGTCATCGTCATCGTCATCGCCGTCATCGTCATCGTCATCGTCATCGTCATAGTCAGCTTCATCGTAGTCGTCGACGTCGTCATCGGCATTGCCGTCATCGTCATCGTCAGCCTCATCGTAGTCGTCGACGTCGTCATCGTCATCGTCATCGCCGTCATCGTCATCGTCATCGCCGTCATCGTCATCGTCATCGTCATCGTCGTCGTCATAGTCAGCCTCATCGTAATCGTTGACGTCGTCATCGCTATCGTCGTCATGGTCATCGTCGCCGTCATCGCCGACATCATCGTCCCCGTCATCGTCAGCGCTAGATATTTGGCGCTTGCCGACTCTGATCTAAGTCTTGTTCGCAGCAGCAACGCCGTGCGACCCGTCTCAGTGCAAGCTGCCCGACTGCCGCTGCGAGGGAGCTGACATACCCGGGGGCCTTCACCCGTCACAAGTGCCCCAGATTGTCATGATCACCTTTGATGACGCCGTCACAATACAGGACTACGACGGCGTGTACAAGGTACGTGCGTGCGTGCGTGAGGACTACGACGGCGTG
>NW_014577362.1:149506-157006 GCF_000485595.1 Priapulus caudatus
TCATAGTCAGCGCTAGATATTTGGCGCTTGCCGACTCTGATCTAAGTCTTGTTCGCAGCAGCAACGCCGTGCGACCCGTCTCAGTGCAAGCTGCCCGACTGCCGCTGCGAGGGAGCTGACATACCCGGGGGCCTTCACCCGTCACAAGTGCCTCAGATTGTCATGATCACCTTTGATGACGCCGTCACAATACAGGACTACGACGGCGTGTACAAGGTACGTGCGTGCGTGTGTGTGTGTGTGTGTGTGTGTGTGTGTGTGTGTGCGTGTGTGTGTGTGTGCGCGCGCGTGTGTGGGGGGGGTGAGGTTATTAACCTTTGATGAATGAAAGACGACGCCGACCTGGTCCGTGTATATACCGTCTTTTCGTTTTTCTTACTTCAAAACAAAACACGAAAAACGAAAAAGGGTATAGTTATTTTCTTTTCCGTTTTTCATACACAATAACGAAAAACGGTAAGCGATAAACGAATTCGTTTTCCGTTTTTCTCGCACAACAACGATAAACGGTAAAGGAAATACGAATTTGTTTTTCGTTTTTCGTACCGTCAAACGGAAAACGAGGGGCGCTGCAGTCGACTCGGCGGTGCCATGCCGCCATCCACCATAGCATCCACCAGTAGTGATTCTGTCTGCTCTGTTCGTCTGCCATTGAAACAATCAAACATGGCATGCTTAGAAGAATTCCACGGACTCATAAAAGATTTAATAGAAATTCAGCATATGACACACGCGCAGTTAGCAGACTACCTCAAGAGTAATGTATCAGACGAAAGAGGAACATCAGAGCGTTCTGTTCGAAAGTTCTGCCATGACAATTTAATTAAAGCAGGTGGGCGAAGTCTCGTTTCGGACGACGACCTACGAACTGCTGTGGACAAAGCGGTGGAACAGGTTCGAAAATTTAAAACTGTCATTTATATGTTGCCACCATGCAACAGCATCCGTGTTATTCTGTTCTCGATGCCCCCAGTCCATAATACGTTTACCAATGAAACAATAATTGCACCCAAGGATGAAAGACAGCATATCAAATGTCACATGAGCACATATGTCACCCGTCGGGCAGTGAGCGCACGAGATCGTGGACCAGATCATTCTGGCAATTGCCAGTTATAACTAATTGTTAATTAAAAGCAGTTGGCAATCGTTAGTTAACTAACAACACACGTACTACAATAGACATTATATTGTTAGAAGGTAGTCAACATCGCGCGGTGTATTGTTGAACGCTCGGAGGGCTCGCTGTGTTTTCAAATGTCTAAACATACAGCATACTGTGTATTGTTAGTTACCAGAATTATCTGGACTATGTCCAGCATATATATATAGCTGTCGACCCTAGCAATCTGTGGCGCCCTACCATTCGAAAATACAGAGCTTTCAACAATATACACTGTGTCATATTGAACACCTTCTAACAGTAGAATCAAGAGTAATACATTATTACTCTTAGCTCTTGATATAGTCAAGTTGATATAGTGTGTATTTTAGAATGTGTTAGTTGCCAGAATTATCGCGGACGGGTGCCGTCGTAAATCTTAATGATAATCGCGGTATTATGCGTCTCGGCTGCGACCAGACGCCTCGCTATAGCCAGCCTGTTCTGCTAGCATCTATGACAAACACGACATACGCATATACGCTCTCCTATGACACTAGTTGTCATAGAAAGATTTTTCCTATGACAAATATTGGCGAGTCAACTTCGTTCCGATTTACAGTTGAAATTCACTGCTTGCATTCATAATAGCGCTCATAAACTCCTATGATGCGCACAACACATACAACAATATTCGTCATAGGAAGACTCTTTCTATGACAAATAGTGTCATAGGAAAGCATATATGTGTATGTCGTATTTGTCATAGATGCTAGCAGAACAGGCTGCTATGGCGTCTGTGCGTGATATCACAACGCACACAATGACGGTGGCCCAAATGGCTCTAATGAAATTCTTCACTAAAGGCTGCGGGGAGGCACGAGTGTTATACTAACTCTGCTGTGTGTGTTTTTCTATGATAGCCCGGAATGTAATAGCTGGGGATCATGTGATGGCTGTTTTGAGAGAACAATAGTTGATTTTATATACGTCATTCGTTAACCGTTCACGTCCCCCACCCACAAGCGACGTTGTAGATACGTGCCTCTTGATACGTATATACGTAGTCGCAATAATCGCGAAAAAAAACATGCTCGAACGGTAGGTAAGTCGTAAGGTATAAGCAGATTGGGTGCCTGTTAAGTTGCTACGACTTACCTCTTACTCATTAGTAATTAATTAATTAATTAATTTGTTTATTTCGTTTATATTCTTGGGCATATCGCCATTATACATGCACCACGAGAGTTCTTCGCATTTCTCCGCTCCTCGCTCCTCGTGCGTTACATAGTTAGGAAGCATATAATATATAAATATATATAAATATATATATATATATATATATATATATAATAATAAGCCTATTCCGCTACAGACGCGTCTCTCGAGATGTCTAGCTGTAAACTTGGCATTTCAGCGGACATGTTTGTTCTCTATGACTCCCTAGCGGGTCGACATTATACTTGTAGAAGCACGCTCTCTCGAACCTTCTCAACTATATTACAAAGTCGTAACGGGCGTCTCGAACGTGCGATATATAGTACGCCCTAGGAGAACAAGGTTATTCAGTGAGCGACCGCAAATCCAGCCAATTTAATTAGACGCACACGTCTAAATCTCTCGTGTCTAGCGCTGAATTTGGCTTCTAACTCAATTCAACTCGACGACAGCTCCGGCTAAACTGTGAAAGCACTATCGAGCGCTTTGATTGCCCGCTGCCCACCTGCTCAGACAAACAAACTGCGCATTAGCTCAGCTCTCATGAGGAGCACGAAAATGTCAGCGCTACAACCCCGCGCCACGATGACGTCACAGCGCGCGGGTCGGGGGATACAGCCAGTGGTCGGGGGACGATGGCGTCACAGCCCAGGGGTCGCGGCGACGATGACGTCGCAGCGCGGGGGTCGCGGTGACGGTGACGTCACAGCGCGGGGGTCGCGGCGACGGTGACGTCACAGCGCGGGGGTCGCGGTGGCGATGACGTCACGGCCCTGGGGTCGCGGCGACGATGACGTCACGACTCGCGAAGACGATGACGTCACGACTCGCGGGGACGATGACGTCACGACTCGCGGAGACGATGACGTCACGACTCGCGGAGACGATAACGTCACGACTCGCGGCGACGATGACGTCACGACTCGAGGAGTCGCGGTTACAACGACGTCACGGCTCGGGTCACCTATAACAGACGACGTCGCACTCGTTCTGCTTTCCAGCTGCTGTATGAGAATCGCACGAATCCGGACGGGCTGATACAGATACAGATATATACTACGACGAATCCGGACGGCTGTCCGATCAGCTTCACCTACTACGTGTCGCACAAGTACACCGACTACTACCTCGTGCAGCTGCTGCACTCGCTCGGACACGAGATCGCCTCTCACTCCGTGAGGTAAGCTATAGCAGCTCGTAGACCCTGCTACCCTGCTACCAGCCGCGCGAGCAGTGTGGGCGCTGCGGCGAGGCGTCGCCGGATGCAGGGTAGAGCATCGACTTGGCGAAGCATTCTCATAGCAGATCTAAATCTGATATGAGGAGTCTCTTCGGATGAGATTCGTCAAGCATCTCGATGATTTTTCGATGATATATGCGAACGGTCTTTGAATAGCGAACGCACGCAATAATGTATTTATCAGATGCTATTTAAAGACTCGAAAACCGACTCATATTCATTTTCAGCTCGGCTATACGCCACAAACTTTCTCAGCTGCCATTATTACGGCTAGATGAATTTCAATTGTACCCCACCCCCCCGCACGAGCGTAAACCTAGCGTGTCCTGCTAGTATATATATAAATATATATATATGTATATATATATATATATATATTATACTAAGACCACACGTGATGCCGTCTTACATATAACGCCGGAGCGAGTCGCGTTCTGCGGTCCATCAAAAGATTAAGGACTTAAGTCAGAAATCAGTATTAGAGTCTCGTGCGGGCATACAGCACACACAGAGGATTTTCGCTTTCTGTCCACGAGTCTTAGAGATGCTGGTAAAGATGTTTACGCTGTGATAGCGAGCATCTATCGGCCAGGATTACATCCACGCCAGAAACCGTGAAACTCAGCGTCGCTTCTTCTCTCTCTCTTCTCAGTCATCTCTCTCTCTCCCTCACCAATCTCTCTCTCTCTCTCTCTCTCTCTTTTCTCTCTCCTCTCTCTCTCTCTCCTCTCTCCCTCTTTCTTGGTGTCTTTCTCTCTTTCTCTCTCTCTCTTGCTCTCTTCTCGCACACACACTTTCTCGCTCTCTCTCTCAGCGCGTCTCTCCTAATCTATCTATCATCTATCTATCTTAATCGTATCTACTATCTATCTATCTATCTATCTATCTATCTACCTCTATCTATCTATTCTATCGATCGATCTATCTAATCTATCTAATCTATTTATCTATCTATCCTATCTATCTTATCTATCTATCTATCTATCTATCTACTATCTATCTATCTATCTATCTCATCTATCTATCTATCTATCTATCTATCTATCTATTTATCTATCTATCTATCATCTATGTATCTATCTACTATCTATTCTATCTATCTATCTATCTATCTTCATATCTATCTACTACTATCTAATCTATGCTATCTATCTATCTATCTATCTATCTATACTATCTATCTATCTCTATCTTTGTATCTGCTCTCCCTCTCCCGTCTTTCTTTTTCCTCTCTCCTCTCTCTCTCTCTCTCTTCTCTATATAATATATATCATATATATTATATATATATATATCGCATCGTTCGAGTAGCGTATTCGCGCTCTCCGTGCTCTCTCTCTCATTCTGCTCTCTCTCTCTCTCTCTCTCTCTCTCTCTCTCTCTCTCTGCCTTATCGCTATTCCTAACTCTCCCTTCCCTCTCCCACTTCATCACTCTCTTTCGTTTCATTGTCTATTTCTCTCTTTTACTTTCTCTCTTCTTCTTCTTTATTTTTTTCTCTTTTTTTTTTTATTTCTCTCTCTTTTTTTGCTCTCTCTCGCTCGCTTTCTCTCGCTCCGCGTTCTCTCGCTCCAGCTTTCTCCCCCTTCTCTTTTTTTCTCTCCATCGTCGCGTCGGCTTTTTCACTCGCGATCGCTCTCTCTCCGTCTCCTCCTCCCCTCCACTCTCCTCTCCGCTCTCCTCTCCACCACCTTCTCCNCTCCTCCCCTATCCTCCCCCGCACACCCAGTCGCTGATCGGACCGTTCTTCGTCGCTTGCGTTGCAGTCACCGAGTCCCGGACAGCTGGTGGCGGTCGGCGAAAAAGTCCAAGTGGAAGGCGGAGATCGTCGGCGAGCGTGACCTCCTGCACGACCTCGCCGCCATTCCGAAAGCGGACGTCGTCGGCATGCGCGCGCCGTTCCTCGCGCACGGCGGCGACGCTCAGTTCTCCATGTTGAGCGAGAACGGTTTCCTCTACGATACGTCCCTTCCGTCGGAGCGCAGCGACCCGCCCATCTGGCCGTTTACGTTCGAGTACGCGCAGAATGGCAGCACGTGCACCACCTACCGCGGCTGCCCGAAGAGGTCCTACCCGGGTCTGTGGGAGGTGCCGATGGTGACGTTTCGCGACACCGACAACTTCGGCTGCGCGATGGTCGACGCTTGTCCGTGGAAGTCGCGCATGAAGGACGCGCTCGACGGCCTGCGTCGCAACTTCTACGCTAACTACGAGAGCAACCGCGCCGCGCTGCCGCTCTTCTTCCACGCCGCCTGGTTCTACAACAAGGTGCAGAAGGCGGCCATGTTGATCTTCCTCGACGAGATCGGCAAGCTGCCGGACGTGTGGATCGTCGGCGTGCGGCAGGCGCTAGACTGGATCCGTCACCCGCTGCCGCTCGATCGGCTGCACGGTCCGCGCTCGCCGTTCTCGTGCGAGCGGCGCGCGTCGGCGACAGTCTGCGAGGAGCCGAACGAGTGCGTGTACACGGTCGGCGTGCAGACGTACTACGTGCGCACGTGCGCCGAGTGTCCGAAGAAGTATCCGTGGCTGCGCGGCGGGGGCATCAGCGTCAACCGGTCGGGAAGCTGAGATGCACGTCTGGCGATGAAGCAGCCGCCCCTGGTGACGGTGTGCGCGCGTGCGTTCGCGTCTATGTACGTGTGCGCGCGCCGTGAACGTGTGTGAGTGTACGTGTATGTACGTGCGCGGTGCGTGTGCGTGCATGTGTGCGTGTGCGCGTGTGCGTGCGCGTGTATGCACGTGTGCGCGTGCCGTTAACGTGTGTGAGCGTACGTGCATGTACGTGCGCGGTGCGTGTGCGTGCGCGAGTGCGTGCGCGTGTATGTACGTGTGCGCGGCGCGCCGTGAGTGTGTGTATGTGTAAGCGTACGTGTATGTACGTCTACGGCGTACGCGCGTGTCTGCGCGCTTGCGTGCATGCACGCGTGTCTGTACGCGTCGTAAGCGTACGTTTATGTATGCGTATATGCAACATGTTCTGCTTGCATCTATGACAAATGCGACATACGCACATACGCTCTCCTATGACACTATTTGTCACAGGAAGATTCTTCCTATGACAAATATTGGCGAGTCAACTTCGTTCCGCTTTACAGCTGAAATTCACTGCTTGCGTTCATAATAGCGCTCCTAAACTTCTATGATGCGCACAACACATACAACAATATTTGTATGACAAATATGTGTCTATAGCGAGAGCCGTATATAGGTATCTTCGAGTAATTTGTCATAAGATGCTAGCAGAACAGGTTGCATCGGCTCTATTTTGACCACTGTAAGTGCTGACGTAGCAGTGCGTGTTATGGGCAGACCCGGTAGCAGCATACGAACTAAGGTGCAACGGGTACTGTACGGTGTGAACGGATTAGAAAATGATGTGCGCGCGCGCGTGACAGAATCAAACAAAGGACACGCGTCGCGCGCGTGCGAGAAGAAAGTAAAAAGAGCAAAGATCGAAAAAAAAGCAAGAAACAACATGAGACGTACAGATGGTGGCGTGTGTGTTGACGGCATCCGCAAAGCGCATGTAAGCATATCGCTCACGATCGTCATTTGATATAGTAGTGTAGCGCGAGCTGAACAAATGTATGCATGTAGCGAATATATATCTATGCAAAGCGCCAAAAGGCGGCGAAATGTTTTCTTCGTTGCGTTGCCGATATAGTTTCTTGCAAGCAATCCTCTGTTTAACGTTTCCTAACGACAGACTAAGACACGCGTCGTTGGTTATGCGAGCTTACGTCCTATTGAGGTGATCCATTGTCCTTTATATCGTGTTGTTCGGCCCATTTCACGTAAGGCGATCTATTCGTTCGTCCTTCGTTTTATGATCGATGTGGTTGCTTTATCGCTGACTTTATATAGAAAGCAAGTCGTAGAGACTCGATATGATGTTGCAGCGCGTAAACTATAGGCAGCGAGGCCAGGCCCTTCCTGA
>NW_014577362.1:159568-162243 GCF_000485595.1 Priapulus caudatus
CACACACACACACACACGGACACATACACACACACACACACACACACACACACACACACACACACACACACACACACACACACACACACACACATACACACACGCGACTAGGGAAACTGCTCAACATGCAGCGGTATTAATTGGTATTACATAGAAGGAAAGCCTTGTCAAGGAGAGTAAGCTGGTCGCAGCTGGCAGGCTATAATATAGAAGCAATCCGTGGGATTACTTGCTCGAATCCTAACAAGTAGTTAATTCTAATCCGCCGTCGATCGCAAGGTATTAAAGATGTTGATGTATACGAGTATACACAGTATATTCAACGTACATATATATATATATATATATAAATATAGTGTAAAGGGAGCCAAGTGATGATCGCGTTATATATCTGAGTTAACCTTATTGCGGGCGCCTAACAATAGCCGGGGTATATATATATATATATATATATATATATATATATATATATATATATCAAAGGGCTGATAATACCTAGATATATATTGATTATATATACCCTTGATACCATTGATACCCTTGATACCATTGATACCCTTGATACCGTTGATACCCTTGATATATATATCAAGAGCTAATATAACAAGAGCTAAGGTATTATTAGCTCTTAATATATATATATAGCAAGCGCGATAGTTACAACATTATAAAGTGCGACTAATGTGTCGACAAACAGCTGCTGAACGAACCTGTATGTATGTCAAGTCAGTGTAATGTTAATGCATAATAACTCTTATTTAATAAACAACACCGTCCGTACTATAGTACTGCTGTTCTTGGCGTTCATTTTCACCGTTTTCTTTCGCAATTTCTTTTCATTTTCACGGTTTTTTTTTCGCAATTCGGTTAACGGTGGAATTTCGTTCCGGTTTTCCCGAGGTCAATTAACGAGACGGATCTATCAAGAATCCATAATAGAAGTCCATTAAATCTATTATGGACTCTTGACATTAAGTATCGAGTGTAGGAGGGATCGATACATCGATACATAGGGGGTAGGGGGTGTAATAATATATTCGACCCACGCGGATTCACAGCTAATTACGAACGATATAGGGTGTTCGCGTGGTACGTGCGTGTCGGGCCCTTCACTCGTCGTTTCCGTTAAGTCGGGCGTACACGTGGCGATTTTAATCGCCACATGTGCAAAACCCGGCGACAATGCAATGCCACTCGTAATGTCAAAAAGACACGGGCGTTCCTGCCACATTTCAACAAGCTCATCCTCCTGCTTTTTCCCCCACACCAAGGGCGCTGCCATATTTGATCACGTGCATCAAATCATGCATTTGATTAGTTAATCCAAAAACTGTTGCCTGAATCCGTCGACAGTGTAGCGCACACGTGGAGATCTCTCGGCGATTCTGTCGCCGGCAACAAAATCGCCAGTACTAGCGATAAAAATCGCCACGTGTGCGCCCGGGAATTCGATGTTCGTTTGATCTCCATACGAGCGCTAATCCCCGTAGAGGCGTTTCGCTCCGTCGCTCTCTCTCTCTCTCTCTCTCTCTCTCTCTCTCTCTCTCTCTCTCTCTCTCTCTCTCTCTCTCTCAGCGTGTGTACACGCGCAATCCTATTTCACATAAACGCGCTGAATCCAATCTAAATATGGAAATCACTTGATACGCCACGCGATCAAATCGCACGTGTGTGATGACGCGTGATTTTTCGTTCGCCGTCGTGCAGCCCACCCACGTGATGATTTCGGACAAATGCGGCACGCGTATAGGACACAGTGATATACGCGTTCACGCTAACAGAATCTCTATAGCTAATAATGGCGTGAACATAATCTGACGGGGTTGAACACAGTGTGTGATAACACGTTGCGACGAGGTTTAGATTTCCCTGGTGATCATATCAGGCAGAGAGCATCGATGGATAATAACGGGAGGCGGCGTCGACCGTGCAGACTTACGTCACCGCCGTAAACACCTACGGCGTGTTGACTGCATGCTACTTCCATAATACTATGTGCTTAGCCGTTGTCGGATTACATTTTGTCACGTCCGAGCATCCCGCCAATGGTTTGAACCACGATGTAAGTAGGCGCGTGAATAAAATCCCATCGCGTGCAGTGAAGCCGTAACAACAGAGATTTGGGACATGCTCGACGGTTCTACTGGTTATCACTGCCTGCAGTATTATGGAGCACGACACTGGCAAATCCCCACGTCGCAAACATACACACAGACACGTAATATCAGTTTGTCTTTATTAACACACACACACACACACACACACACACACACACACACACACTCACACACACACACACACACACACACACCAACAAACAAACAAACACACACACACGCGCGCACCCTCAGAAACACACCATCGTATAATGTGAGACTATAGCCGGAGGTACATGCAACGGTAGGCCTCTGGCTACAGACAGACAGACTAGATAGACCGTCTACACACACCGTCGCACGGCTGAGCGCGCGTGGCTGGTCAATTCACATGCTAGATGTGAGCAGATCCTATCGCCTGCAGCATCGTCAATAGTCGAGCGATTGCGTAGAAGAGAACGGGCAGACCCAATTACGCAGCATCTATCTATCTATCTATCTATCTATCTATCTATCTATCTATCTATCTATCTATCTATCTATCTATCTATCTATCTATCTATCTATCTATCTATCTAT
>NW_014577362.1:162268-172268 GCF_000485595.1 Priapulus caudatus
GCGATGGCATCGGCCGATGGCATCGGGCGATGAAATCGGCGGCGATTGAGTGGACACACCAGGCGATTTTCACGGCGATGCCATCGGGCGATGAAATCGGCGGCGATTGAGTGGACACACCAGGCGATTTTCACGCCGATGCCATCAGCCGATGCCATCGCCCGATGCAATCGCCTCGTGTGTCCGGCCCTTTAATAGCGACGGGAGAAGTGAGACCTCAGCTAGTGGTACCACACTGGGAAATCATTTCCCATTGGCGGCCATACTGGGAAATCACAATGCCATCCTCTGAATCCACTTCGCAAGTGACACCATATATGTTGTGAACTCAAAAATTCTTCCATTATTTTTTTGGTAAACAAGCTTTTGCCGGCACACACTCGAAATGGCCACTTTGCAATGTGAATTTACGCGAAAAAGTAGGGTTCCTTCGAAAATTCCCCGGCCGCCCCAGCAACGCAAATTCGAGACGAGCCGCTTACACTGTCGGATACAGAAAAGATTCTAGTTTCTGAAATTAACAATTGCAAAAAGTTCTAAGTCTTTCTAATGAGAAATAACAAATTCAAGCGCGCGCATACACTGAAATACGATCTCATTCCTGTCCCAGCGCTCATTGGCTGATTTCCCACCGAAATACCTAGTGGGCAACCTTAGAGGTTTTAGCCTCACGGAGCCCTGCGTAAATTGAGCCGGATGCAGTGGAGATTTTCGTTTATATCAATATCGGGCGAGTAGCTGGAGTGAGTCTTACGCTTGTGACAGCTAGCGCGTTATTAGCGGTTGAGAGATGCGCCCTACTTATGCACACGATCACAGACGTGCGCGCACGCACGCACGCACGTAAATATGCCGGCACGTACACATACAAAGACACAAGTGTTATACATACAGACTGGTGCGAAGCCGTTACCCAGGCGCACTGTCTCTATTCATCGCACGTACGACTGGTGCGGCGTGACGAGAAGGAAGCCATCTAGAAATATAAAGGCACGGTTAGTGTTATCTGAGTCAGCCGCTATTAATATTCAATTTTCTCTCGTGCAAAAAATCGAGTCGATTTTTGCGCAGAAACGCGAAATACCGTGTCGGTCTCCATTACCATAAAGAGCAACCGACGAAAAAAACAATAGCCGTGTTAAAAAGTTGGCATTGAAGTTGAATTCGACTTTGATTTGCTTCTCTATACTGTGCCGCCGTTTCAGAGCGCCAGCCACCAAAAAACCGCGAAGGCGGCTAATAACCAAAATAAACACACAATCATGCAGCACTTACTGTATACGCCATATTTTTCGCGTACAGATATTTTCGCGAATTCAGACTTGATGCACAATTTCGCGCGTGGTGAATTTCGCGGTCGGTGAATTATGAATTATTCGGCATTATTCGATACGAATTATTCGCGTGTTGTTATTTTCGCGGTCGGGGACGCGTTCGCGAAATTCGCGAAAATTAAAGCACCGCGAAATATACAGCGTATACAATACCAGGCCCGTAGCCAGGGGGGGGGGTTCGGGGGTTTCGCCCAAAAATATTTATTTTTTTGAAAATTTGCAAGAATTTCACCTCAGGCCGCTCCATTTTAGTGTAATAATTGCAGAAAACGCAACGTCTGAAGGGTCTGATTTCAAAAGACCCCCCCTTTTCGCTGCTCGCAACTTAATCCGGTTTACGTACTAGACCGCCCCCCCCCCCCCTCTGGTACAAATCCGTGTACACGCCCCTTGCCGAGCAAACATTGCCAACATTGAAAAACAAACCCCCCCCCCCAATATAAAGCTGGCTACGGGTGTGCAATACGAACAGCGAACAGCAAGAGATAATAATCAACAACATGCTGCGCCCTCCTTTGTTGTCGCCACAACGTGATTCCGCTAGCGACCGCGGGCATAATACTCCGGACACGATGCTGAATAGTGCGACCGTGTATTGTCATACCTCATCATCCACTCAATGTGACCGCAGGCGTGATTCTGTGCTGATGACACGACGCATTATCTAATACGCCTCCGTCTGCCCTCCCGTGTTATCTCTCCTGCTGTCCTCCGTCTGTCTCCTCTCTATATATAGAGACTCTTCTCGCGTGCGGTGCGAGTCGGGCAAGTGGGATCAATATTAACGATAGTCCATAATAGAAAATCTTGATATTAACAATGCGTACAAAGGTAAGACACGTGCATGAGCGGCAGGCTATGTAACCCCACTACCTCCCCGCCGCTGAGTTGATCTATGAATAATTGTCTGCCCACGCGTTACATCATGCAAGCCCCCTATAGGGCGACGACACGCGGGGCCCTGCGGTGGTGCGATGCAGACCGTTCTATAAGTTAATTTTGGTTGATTGCTACATCACCGCATGAGAAATCTTACGTCGCGCTAAGTGTCGTTCGGAGTGCGTCACGTGCGTCTGTGCGGTAGTGCCGTGTTTTGTGGTAATGGCGATGTGTGCGTGCATAGTGTCGTGCGTTCGGGTGGTGTCTGTGTGATAAAGCGTTGTATGCGGGGATGTGTTAGTGCCGGTGCAGTGTTGCTTGCGGCGTGTGCGTTGTGGCGTGTGCGTGTGCTCCGGGCAGTGCCCCCGTTGTCGTGTGTGTGTCGTGTGTTGTGTTTGTGTGTGTGTGTTATGTGATGCGATGTCGTCGTTGCGGCTGCGTGTGGTCCGTGCAGTGGTGCGTGTGCGTCGCTGGCTGTGTGAGTGTGCGTGTGCGTGGGTGACGTTGTGCGGGTCCGGTGTGCGTGGTGTGCGTGTGTGAGACGTGTGTATTGTGCGTGGGCGTGTGTGTGTCCGGCTCCGACCCCCATATCCCCCTCGTGTCCGTCCTTCTTCTTTCCTCTCCCTCTCTCGTCTGTGTTTGTGTGTGCTGGTAAGAAGGACACCCCGCCGGGCGTCCTGTTGTTGTGTGCTGATGTTGTGGTGGTGTGTTGTACGACTGCGCGCGATGTGTGTGTTCCTGCTGTTTGTGTGTACTAGCGCCGCGCCGTGTGTGTGTGTGGTGTGTGTCTCTGACCCTGAAAAAAAATGTGAAATCTTGTATGTAGTCACAGTGTGAAACTGGTGTGTGTGTGTGTAGTGTGCTGTGTGTGTGTGTGTGCCACCTTGTGGCCGTGTGTGTGTGTGTGCTACGGCGCGGCCCGTGATGTGTGCTATGTACGCGCGCGCCCGCGCGTCTGTGGTGGCAGTGTGTGCTGTGTGCTGTGTGGGTGTGTGTCGTGCTGTGCTGTGGTGGCTCTTGTGCTGTTGTGTGTGTGTGTGTGTGTGTGTGTGTGTGTGTGTACCCGCGTGTCTCCCTATTTCCCGTCCTAAGTTGTTCGTTAAAGAGCGAAAGACTTGCAGGAAGCATTTCTTTCAGAAAATTCAGTTCTCCAAAGTTACCCGCTGAATAGGCGTGATTTTTTTGCGGGGGGAACAAAAGTACTGCGTGAGTGTTTCGCGAAGTAAATGCACGCGGCGGACTGATTCGGTTCTTACAGCTCTACTATCAGCAGTGTGATAAATATTTGATTACTTTCTCATTCTTGCCGTTGCCGGGAGCTTTTCGTGACATTTTAGTTTCTTTGAAGAATTTTCAAAATGCTTTCATTTCTTCTGCAGAAATTCATTGTTGAGTGTACGTATGAAGTCTAACGTGAAACCTTTTACGAATAGTGGACGCCTAGTGCGTTTGATGGTTGCATAATAACTGGGGTCCTCCTTAGTCACGGACTGCTTCGATGGTCGTTATTAGGGGTAGCCACGAGCTAACAAGATCTAACTTGATAGCGGCGTTCCGACTGAAGACGGCTTTAATGATGTTAGCATATCGATCCGTTAGAGCGGCATTCACCGTAAAACGAAGTCAAAGAAGCGTCAAGTAACTGTGAGCCATTGTGCGGACGGTTATTTTCAGATTAGTCGAATAAAACCCCCTCACAAGTTGTACTCACGTTTACCTTTTAAACCCCCGCCTGGTTTCCGCGCGCGTGCGCAGACGATCGCACGTTGAGTACCGATGTAGCGTGGTATGCATTCCCCCCCATGACAAGCGTACCTCTCTACATTTCGCGTTGGCAATAAAGGTCAAATTCCAGTGCGCATGCGCAAAATGCGCTATACAAGCACACCCATGCACAATGTTTAGTGGGGCAGTTTTCCATAGGGGGGGATGAATACCATGCAGCGCCTGCCGTAACGCTCACTCGCTCAACGCGGCCGTGGGTATTGACCCCAGGGGGTAGTCACATTTTTTGGGTGTAGGGGTGCTCAACCTACATGGAAAATTTGAGGGCAAAAAGATTGCTCGACGGTGAAAACATTGGGAAAAATATGGCAAGGGAAAAATTGGGGGGGGGCAAAAAGATGGCTAGGAGAAAATTGAGGCCAAAATATGGCTAGGAAAGCGAAAAATGGGGGGCAATACTTGACAGGTGTCAATATTCACAGAGAGTATAGCTAAGACATGTGTCTATAGGTATCTAGAATATATTATGCAAATGATCTCCCGTACCGGCTTGAATTCATATACTCTCTGTGAATATTGAGTTTATTGACGCACGATTAGTCAATATAGCAAATATATGCGCGCGGAAGTGAATTACAGATGATTAAATTTATAAAATTCTAGATACCTATAGACACATGTCTTAGCTATACTCTCTGTGAATATTGAGTTTATTGACGCACGATTAGTCAATATAACTGCTGCCTCTATTGTTCTTTATGTTTCGATCGTTACTGTTGCTACGGCTGTTACTGCTATGATAGTGGAGTAGGTAATAGGTACTGAATCATCTATTGTGGTAGCAGGTGGTAGTGTTGTTGCTGCTGCTACGCTATTACTGCTATGGTATGAGCGTTTCTCTGCGTTTTCTATGGTGACAGTGTTGTTGTTTCTTCTTCTCCTATAATGGTAGTGTTGCTGCTGCTTTTTCTTCTATAATGGTAGTGTAGCTGGTGCTTCTTCTATAATGGTAGTGTAGCTGGTGCTTCTCCTATAATGATAGTGTAGCTTCTTCTTCTTCTTCTTCTTCTTCTATAATGGTAGTGTAGCTGGTGCTTCTTCTTCTTCTTCTTCTTCTTCTTCTTCTTCTTCTTCTTCTTCTTCTTCTTCTTCTTCTTCTATAATGGTAGTGTAGCTGGTGCTTCTTCAATGATGCTGTTGTTGTTGCTGCCTCTGTCATCACTGTAGTGCTGCTACAATGATGGCAGTGTCGTTAACCGTAACTACTATGGTTGTAATGTTGCTGCTGGTTTTTCTATGGCAATGGTTTTTTTGATGTAATGGCTATGGTTGTAGTGTTGCTGCTATTACTGCTATGGCCGTAGCGCTGTTGCAGTTTTCCCTTATCGTTGTTACGTTGCTCATTCACGTCCATGATTGTAGTATAGTCGATGTTACAACCAGAATATCGTGTTGTTTTTTGTTGGTTTTGCTGTTGCTGTTGTTGTTGCTGTTGTTGTTGCTGTTGTTGTTGTTTCTCTTGTTGTTGCATGTTGTTGTTGCTTTTATTGTTGTTGTTATTGTTGTTGTTATTGTTGTTGTTATTGTTGTTGTTGTTGTTGTTGTTGTTTTTCTTGTTGTTGTTGTTGCTGCTGCTGCCGCTGCCGTCGAGTCATTATCATTGGCGTCATCGTTGTTACTATTGTTGTTACCATCGTTCTTTTTCCTGTTGTCAGTATCGTCGTCATCGTCGTCGTCGTCGTCGTCGTCGTCGTCGTCGTCATTGTCACTATGTCCGTTGTGTCGCAGCTTTTACTGCTATGACCGTAGCGCCGTAGCAGTAACTGCTATGTGGCCGTGATATCGTAGCAGCTACTCCATATAACGGTAGAAATATAGCCGTTGCTGTGGCTGCTGCGATAGCACTGTTGCTACTGTTACCGCCATAATCGTAACCAGTGCCGACAGCCCTTTTGTTTAGCGGACCTTTCAATTGTGACGCGACCTGCCACATCGCGTTAACAAATCGCTCGTAAGTACCAATATTTTTCAGACGAACGCCGCCGTTATCTTGCTGGCACGCCCGCCCGCTGCGAGCGCCCCTGGCGGCTGTCCTTGGGTGGCACGCCGACCTTCGTGTAGGAATTGTTTAATGACTAACTACACCAGTTCTCCGTATCGCAACATCTCACCAGTCGGGCGGGTCACCGGTGTCCGACCCCGACCCCGTCACGTGACTCGGCCGTCGCGCAGGTGCAGATTGAAAGACGTAGCGTGCGGTCGCGTCATCTTAAACGAAAGAACACGGTGCGGTGCATCTGTCAATCAATCTAAGGATGAGGAAATTCCTCGGCGCTGTCAGTTTGTCGTTGGTCTAGCAGGGGGAAGGGGGCAGCCACCCTGCATGCCGAACCTCATAATAACACCGACGGCAATGTTCATCAAGACGCACATTTCTGCGCAAGAAAACGCAATATTTGCCTACAATCAATATAACCCCAATCCATCGTTAATATGAGTAATCACGATATTTACTTAATCACAACTGTAGCCACGTGCGTGCACATCACGAGTAAATAACCGTAAGTTCGACAGCTGCTGTTTTTCTGCGCTTTTTACCGCGTTTTACTCTCAAAATTGTAGTAATAATGACGACAGAAATGTACAGTTTTCCCGTGCTTATCCTACGCTTTCGTCCTAGCCTGCGGATAAATTGGCTGACAGCTGATTGTAAGTGTATTGCCCGTAAAATGCGTGTGTACGTGACGTGGTGGTTAGCGAGCTTGTTGTAGCTACGGCGACCCGAATTCTTTCTGCTGGCGACGACAGCGACCATCGTAATTTCCACACTGATGGAGATCCGACGATGATTCGTGGTTCCAAATACTTACTTTTGCCGCAACACGCGTTGCAAAACGCCTACACAATGCATGTGATCATACACACACGCACACGAGCGTGAGTTTGTGATACATGCAGTATAGATAATGCGTAATAGATATGGATCCGAGTGCGTACTGCGCCGTAACCGACGTAGTAAAACACGCATACAATGCATGTGATTATACGCGCGTAAATTTATAATACTTACTTTACTAGATAAAATCCCAACCCTGACGAGTGACTACACAGCGATGGTTACATTACTGCTATATTATTATACCGACCAGAGAACAGAGTACTCGCGACGAACATATCATATCGTGGTTGAAAAAAAAAATCCGCGAACGTACGTATAATAATAGCAGTGCCATCGCAGCGTTGTTAGGCTGTTGTTGGTTTAGTTATAGTCGTTAGTTATTACCTCGAGTGCACATTTTGTGTACGCTAAACGCGCGGGTAATTACATTACACGTCTAGCCTGATCACTCCAGGATTCTGTCGTGTTCGTTATAACATCAAGGATTTCTCCGAGACGAACACGTTAATGATATTAACGAGATCTATTAACGAGATTAAGGAGATCTATGGCGAATCTTCTAGGACTGGTCACCGGTTGAAACTAGAGCACGGATGCACCCCACCCACAAATAAACCTTTATGTATTTTACGAAATCTTACAATTATGATACGTTCACCTTTGATTTTCGTCTTGTGATCTAGCCTCAATTTAAACTGTTAATCATGCTCTTTATGTATAATCATGCATTTTAACTCAATTTATCATGCTCTCATTATAACTGGCTTTTTTGCTTTGTCCATAAGCAACTTCATCTAGATGTTTGGTTTTGAAGAGAGCCGATAAAAAACTCAACTACAATATCTATACCTGCCACTAGACGACGATATAGCCATTATTCTCGGGAGAACCCGTCATCACGTTCGTACGCGGGATTAAATTGGCTTGACGTAATAAAGCAAATCCACGCGAGTCACTGAACATTTTTAATTACAACAGCCTTTGCTTATTTTCCGCTGGGACTAGAAGTGCGCGTATCGATTGCGTGGGCGTGGAAGGTTATAGATACAATAATGCAACCCAACAAGGGTAGTGGGAACATATATTATATATTATATACCTAACATATATTACAACTCGTATTGGCTTACATTATTGTATCTAGTGGAAGGCGAGCGAACGGTACCAGGTGCATTCCAGTAAGATTGCGATTGCCTTCATTGTGAACGACTCGCCAACGTTTGTATATGAGCGATCACCTTACGCAGCCCGCAGCAACGCCATCGTTTGCACACACACAAAAACAGATTTCAATTTGGCGGGAATTCCCCGCATCTCTAGTGGCTCTTGCACCTGTTGTTGACGCAGGCATAGGTTGACGCGTGACAACTCGCTGCGTTAACGAGAAATAATGCGGACTGGCCGCATCTCCGAGCGACCGCATAGCGATGTAATAAAGCCCGGCGCACATGCACGTGAGTAATTTTACTCAAGTAAAATGTTGCATGCGTCAAAATACTCACGTGTGCGGCGGATTTTCGTTGAGTATCTTGACGCATGCATCATTTTACTTGAGTAAAATTACTCACGTGTGCGCCGGCTTAAGACGAGAAAAACGAGAAAAGGCTCGCACAAAAAAACGCGCGAGATTAGAAAACATCCGCAAGAGAGTGCTGCATGCGGGGACGTGACGTCACTTGTGTAGGAATCATCTAGGGGGTATCATCTCGAGTTAGCGCCGAGCATAACTGGTTGATATACGGCGATAGAATTATGTGTGCGTTTGAGATATCAATGCCTCGGTTTGTTAACATCATTGTAAATGCAGCCTCCCTGTTCTTGAACTTTAGACTCCTTTTCGGAGAAGGGGCCGATCGCATTATTGGCACGTGACGTACTATGTATAGCCGAGGATAAGGTTCTTCCCACATTTCCAGTGAATAAACAGCGATAGTTGATGTGAACGGGTTGACGGATGTACATGTCTACACACACTGGCATGACCATCTCGGCATTGAGATCACTTCAACATCGCATTGTGGTGGCGCCGGTAAAAAGGTGGCACAACCTGGCAACCACACGCGTGGTAACGGGTGCGTAACCACACGACACAACGTGTAAATATCACACAATCGGCTAGCAATGACCTATCGTTATATCGGCACAATGCACACACGGGCCCGAGAACCACCGCGTACGGCAGCAGACAGAGATCCCGGGGGGGGGGGGATATAATGCGATCACGTCCAAGTAAATGCCTACGAGAAATAGGGCATGGATTGTTTGTTGCGAGCGAGTGGGTAATAGTGCACTATATATCGTCGTGTTAATGCCGCAATTTACTGCCGCAATTTTAGCATTAAACACATGTAGTTCAAGGCGCCTCACACGCAGCGACCGACGACGACTGTGCTGAATCGTTCATTATCACTGAAAGTGTTCCACGCAAAATGATTACTTTCGCCGCTGCGTTTGCGCTGAAATTTGCATAAGTTGCAAATATAGCCGTCGTAATGAAAGCCATTTGCAAGCGAGTAAAGCGCATGAAAGCAGACATCAGCGTAATTACTATGCGAATGTCACATACAGCAAGCAGGTGCGCGGATCTTTGCTGCTGATAAAGATTGCTCGTCTGTCTTATTCCGTGCATCACTCCGTGGAAGGTCTCGAATAACGGTAGCAGGCCTGCGGCAGATCGAAGGGCTGTAGTTCTAGAGCTAGAACAACGGTAGCAGGCCTGCGGCAGATCGAAGGGCTGTAGTTCTAGAGCTAGGACAACGGTAGCTTTCATAAGCACGATCCGTTTATTTATCTTATGATAACTGTTATAATAGACTCTCTATATTATTCACTCCTGATCTTATCACATCGCTCTGCTATTCGCTGGAAGTTAACGGTTACACAGAGAGCAATGTAGAATGGAGTTGTTAATACGTCCGATCCGTTACGGACGTTACCGTTACCGTTACCGTTACAGTTACCGTATACCGTTACCGTTACCGTTACCGTTACCGTTACAGTTACCGTATGCCGTTACCGTTACCGTTACAGTTACCGTATACCGTTACAGTTACCGTTACCGTTACCGTTACCGTTACCGTTACCGTTACCGTATACCGTTACCGTTACCGTTACCGTTACCGTATACCGTATACCGTTACCGTTACCGTATACCGTTACCGTA
>NW_014577362.1:174768-179529 GCF_000485595.1 Priapulus caudatus
TATATGAAGATGTTATAATATGTAGCGAAATAAAAGTGCATGCTGCCGTTAGTAGTGTAATATTGATGCCTCCCGGTTGGGACAAACGGTCGTGCGTAGGAAGCTAAACGTGTCATCGCTATCTTAGCAACCACGAGCAAATGGATGTCACAATCGGTTCGTAGTGCAGTGCAGAGGTAATCGTTATTTGGATGGTTACAGGGAAAATCTTAGCAAGTTACAACAAAATTTATCCAAGCAATCTGAGTGGGTTAGAATGAAAAACTCATACAATAGTGTTGATGGATATTTAAATAGTAAGTTCTGACGAAGCTATTCTGATTTCAGTGTAATTTCAAACTATTCCCAGAAAATAGTTAAGTCTGAATCATCACAGTAAAACCAATTAGATCCGAGCGAGAAATACAACTGCGTCATGCAGAGTTCTCATGACCTCTTTTTTCACATGTGCACGCAGCATAGTGCAAAATTGAGTTGGCAATTCTGCTACATTTCAACCCACCTTCCGCAGATTTCGTTGTAAGTGCCCTTTGTCACGGATTGCATTTCATTCCCGGGTCTTAGAGAATTCCCGCTTATGCAGCCACCCGAACTGAAAAGGTTCATCATTCGTCGCGATATCAGCTGATCTAGAGACTGGCGATGCGAAACGCGCCTCGCACATTTTCTCGTGAAGTGTGTTGACGAACGAAAGATCTGCTTGGCAGCAAACAGTCCTGTTATGGGTTCTGTTACATTTGATGCACGTGTCTTGTTTGTAAAGCTGTTTGTAGGATAGCGCAGCTGCCAGTTTAGTATAGTCCGATGTAGTTTAGTCGGTATAGACGCAAAACACGTCCGTCCACTCTCGCACGCTGTCGCAACCACGCACGACACACTAAGCACGCGCACACGCTTACGCTACACGCACAAGAATGCACACACGACGAACGCACGCGGCACAACACACATAACTCTGTTACGAATCGGTTGCATAAGCACAGCGTTGTGCTTGAAATTTGCACCGCATCGTGATCATACGAGGAGAGAATAGATGCATTATTATACACTGGTGGTTGGTTTACTGGAACTACCAAAGTCCGTAGATGGCTCGCTCGCCATCGTACCGCGCTGTGACGACCGCAAGTTTCAGCTGTCAATCACAAGCAGGTAGCTCATTCGTGCCCTCCGTGAGAGAGAAGAGACGAACACACACACACCGACACGCGCACGCCGCACGCACGGCACATACACACCATTCACAACTACACCAATATACACACACCCACCCCACCCAACACACACACACACACACACAACAACACACACATACTGCGCGCGCACACAACACACACACACACACCACACACACACACGCACACAACACACGCACGCACACGCGCACGCACGTACGCACGCACATACACACATATACACGCACGCACGGCACGTACGCACCTATACACACACAACACCACACACACCACACCGACAGACAGACACATACGCACACACACGCCGGCACGCACGAAAGCATAACACACAGTACCCACCAAAGCATACACACCACACACGCACAACACACACACGCACGCGGCGCACGTATACGCACGCACATACATACACATTACACGCACGACGCCCACACACACAGGGACAGACACACATCACACGCACGGCACGCATAGCACGCACACACCACACACGACGCACGCAGCGCACACACGCAGCACGACCACGCACACACGCAGCAACATACATCACACGCAGCACACACACACACGCAACACGACATGCAGCACACACGCACGCACGCACGGCACGCGCCACGCACCTACACAGGACACATTACACACACCACGCACAACACACACATGCACAACACACACCACACACGACACACACACGGCCGCTGCGGCGCGCGCGCACGCCATACACCAACATGGACACAACACACGCACAACATTAATACCCCCCCCCCACTCAGCACACACACACACGCACGCACGCAACAAACATCAGAATTACGGACGCGAATTTCAGTCGGAGGCGGCAGCGGCAGACGAGCCCCAACCCCGAGGCAGCCGAACCCCGAGTGCGCGGCGCGCGCGCGCAAACCTACGCGCACCAAACAGAACCAATGGGACGTGTCTGTGCTGTCTGTGTGCTGCGTGGTGGTGTGCTGGCATGGGTGTGTGTGAGTGCTTGTGTTTGGTGTGTCATAAGCACACACCGCATGAGAGCCCAAAACCCACACAAGAGCTAACACCCAACCCAAACACAAGCAGCCGCGGTCTGTGTCTGTGTAGGTGCGTAGCGCGGGCTCGCAGTGCGGTGAGTCGCCGGGGTGGGTGTGTGAGGTGTGTGTGTGTAGTGGTGTGTGGTGTCGAACCAATCGCTAAGGCCACGGGCACAGACCGCCATACAAGCTGAGTGATGTAATGTGGCTTCAGCGGCGTGTTGCGACCCGAGCCGAAGGTGGCCGTGTGTACTGTAGTTGGCGGATGCGTTGTGCGTCTGCGTGCGTGCCGTGCGTCGCTGTGTGGTAGCGTGCAGTGTATGCAGTGCGTCAGCGTGTGTGTGATGTCTGTCGTGTGTGTGCGGCGTGGTGCGGTGGTGTGATGTGTTGGTATGATGTGCGGGTGCCGTACATACGTGCGCCGCGTGCGTCGTGTTGTGGGTGTGTGGTGGTGTGTGTGTGATGTATGTGTGTGTGCGTACGTGGTGTATGTTGCCGTGCGTGCCGTGCGTGTGTGTGCGTAATGTGTCTGTCTGTCTGTGTGTGTGTGTGTGTGTGTGTGTGTGTGCCGTGCGTGCTGTCGTGCGTGCGTGTATTATGTAGTGCGTGCGGACGTGCGGTGCGCGATGTGCAGTGCGCTGTGTGGTGTGTGATGTTTGTGGTGATGTGGTGTGTGCGTGTGTGTGTGTGTGTGTGGCGCGCCGGTGTGTGTGGATGTGTGTGTTGTGCTAGTGTGGTGTGTCGTGTGTGGTGTTGGGTGGTGTGTGGTGTATATGTGTGTGTATGTGTGTGTATGTGAGTGTATGTGCGCATGTTGCGTGCGTGCGGGGCGCGTGGTAGCTGTGTGTGTGTGTGTTCGTCACGGAGGGCAGAATTGACGCTTACACGACTTGTGATTGACAGCTGAAACTGCCGTGTGTCACAACGATGGGCGACTGCGAGCAATCACATGACTGTAGTTCAGTACCACCACCAGGAGGCTATAATAATAGAATACTATTCTACTCTCTCGCGTATGATCACGGTTGCTGGTGCAATTTCAAGCCACGCTCTGGCTTATTGCAACCATTCTAATAGATTTGCTGTGTGTGCGTGCGTCGTGTCGAGCTGTGTGACATTCTTGTGCGTGTGCGTGGTCTGTGCGCGTGCTTGGTGCTGCGTTGCGGTGGTGCGCCGCGTGCGAGAGTACGCGACGTGTTTGCGTCTATACGACTTAAGGACTACATCGACTATACTACAACTGCACTGACGCCTATACTACAAACGAGGCTTGTACAACAGACACTGCATGCAGTAACAGAACATAACAGGGACTGGTTTGCCGCCCAAGCGAGATCTTGTCGGCGTTCGTCAAGCACAACTTCGACGAGAGAAATGCTGCGGGCGGGGCGGTTCAGTCGACGACAGTGTCGTAGATCAGCTGATTCGACAATGATGAACTTTTCAGTTCGGTGTGACAGCGGGAATTCTCTAAGACCCGGGGAAATGAAATGCAATCCGGTGAAAGTGGCATTACACGAGTCTGCGTGCAGTGGTTGGAAATGTGGCAGAATTGCAACTCAATTTTCACTATTGATCTGCTGTACACATGGAAAAAAGAGGGTCGTGAGGAACTCTGCATGACGCAGTTGTATTTCCTGCTCGGATCTAATGGTTACTGCTATTGATCAGACTTAACTATTTCTGGGAATAGTTTGTGAAATTACACTGAAATCAGAATAGCTTCGGTCAGATACATTCTATTATTATATCAATATACACTATTGTATGAGTTTTCATTCTAACTCTACTCAATTTGCATGGAGAAATTTTGTTGAAGCTGTGCTAAGATCTTCCCTGTAACCAAAATAAAACTTGCCTGAAAACGATGACAGTCATGTGGGTTGAAGATAGCGAACACGTTAATTCTACACTGACGCACGAGGCATGAAATATTGACACTACTAACGAAAAGCAGCATGCCACTTTTATTTATATCTATTTATATCTATATATCTATATATATTATATATATTTCTATATATATTCTAAATATATCTATTTATATATATTTATATCTATATTTATCTATCTATCTATCTATCTATATTTATATCTATTTATATCTAATTATAATTATTCTGAAAATGACTGGGAATATCTATCATTCAAATGCTCTTAGAATACCTACTAATCTGTATGACATAATATATAACCTGATAGCAGACATCTAATGACACAGCTACGTAATTAATAATCGATTACGACCAAATATCGTAGAAATTAAATACCTATAAAAATACTTAATCGTACGAGGAGAGCACAACGCCTGCTCTCACCCTGTGCTCTAGTTAGTCTCTAACCACCTAATTACAGCGTTTACCTGTTCGATACTTCGTTACCTGCTATAACGCCATCGCTAATTGTCGCGTAATTATTAAAACACGCAATGCCAACGCTCACATAACAAGAACAGATCTTTTAAAAGTCCAACTCGCGTGCAACATATTACGAGAAGCAATGGCAGTGAGGTACAAATCCAAATTTCGCATCCCGCGAGACAG
>NW_014577362.1:179554-189010 GCF_000485595.1 Priapulus caudatus
TTCACACAAACGCTTACACGCAGTATATAATAACTAGGAGACAGGCAGTAAACACACGTTACACGCATATATACTAGGAACAGGCAGTAACACGTACACGCATATATTACTAGTAGACAGGCAGTAACACGTACACGCATCATATACTTAACATGCAGTACACGTACACGCATATTTACTTACTAGACAATGGCCAGTAAACACGTACACGCATATATACATACTTAGACAGGCAGTAACATGTACATCGCAGATATACTTACCTAGCCGGCAGTAACACTGTAGACTGCATATATACTAGACAGCAGTAACAACGTACACGCATATATACTGAACAGGCAGTAACACGCGTACACATAATAATCGTAGACAGGCAAAAAAAAAAAAAAAAAAAGAAAGTGAAAAAAAAAGATACAAAGAAAGCAGTAGGGAACCCGGGTAAAGCGGAACACAGGGCAAAATGGAATTGTCTCAGCAAGATCTATTGTGGATGCCCATCTAATCTGTGACTGTTTTACATTAGAAGCTCAGTTGATGATGCATTGTTTTTGATGGATGGCCATTGCATGAAATCAGCTATGGTAGCAATTTTTTGAGGAAGTCTGTTTTTCTATTGTTTGAAATCAATTATTTCTTAAAAGTGAATATCTGCTAAATCACTGTGATCTTGTTGGAATTCTTATGTAGCGCTATTTGGTTGAATCTAAGGGCCTATGTGTGCCATATGCATGATGACATATTTGCGTCTTGTCTGCACAGCGTAACGCCACATGTCTAAAACTATCATGCTGTTTCGGGGCAAAGTGGATGGGACACAAGTGAACAAATGTTCCACTTTGTGCCCCGCGCCATATTTTGACTAGGCCTAAATGTATATCATTATTATCAGATTATTTTATTATGATGCTGGAACCTTAGTGAACTCTCAGTAGTAGGTAGGCCTATGTCTGTGCTGGTTGCATCATTTTAACCCTAACTCGCGTAACACTTGGCTAACTGTGTCTTTAAGACCTTAATTATTGTATAACGTCCTATAATGGCATTTTTCCTTCATGATTTTGAGGCAAAAATTGGTACGCAACTATGAATTGTGATGTTCGAGAGTTAGACACTGAAAGAGGACGCACATTTTTGACAGAATATAGCATGGAGTTAAAATGACATTCCACCTTCCCCATACAAGGTCCTTTTGCCCTGCGCGAGTCTGGGCAAAATTGAAATATTTATAAATTTTATAATTTTGATATTTCAATAATAGTCGTTTTTTAAAATTAACTATTGTTTGTAAGCTGTTAGTCGTGTCCTAGCAAAGGATTAGAGCCAAAGCATTTTCACTTATGTCTCGCTCTGTTCACGGCGTTTTGGCCAACAAGTTCTTTGGTCCCACTTTGTTTTACCTTCCGGGTTCCCCTACATACATATATACTAGGACAGTTCAGTAACACGTATCACGCATATTATACTAGTAGGCACAGGCGAGTCTAACACGTAATGCATAATATGACTAGACATTGCAGTTAACAGCGTACATGCATATATACTAGGACAGGCAGTAACAGTAAACACGTCACGATATATACTAGACAGGCAGCAGTAACACGATACACGCATACTAATTACTAGACAGCGAGTAACACGTACACTCGCATATATACTAGACAGGCAGTAACACGTACACGCATATATACTAGACAGGCAGTAACACGTACATTACAAATATAGGGCTAGACAATGCATAACACGTACATGCATACTATACTAGACAGCAAGGTAACCACGTACACGCATATATACTCGGAAGGCCAGTAAACAAGTACCACGCATATAATACTAGACAGGCTAGGTAACACGATACACGCATTATATATAGACAGCGCTTAATAACCACGTTACACGCATATTTACAGACAGTGCGTAGCACGTACACTGATAATTATACTAGACAGGGCAGCTAACGACGGTACACCATAGTATACTAGTAGACAGGGCGAGTAAACACGTACACGCATATATACTAGACAGGCGCAGTAACACGTAGCACCGCATATATACTAGGTTAGACAGGCGTAACACGTACACGCATATATACTAGTAAGACAGGCATAACAGCGTTACACGCATATATACTAGACAGGGCAACTAACACGGTTTACCACGCATAAGTATTAGAGGGACAGCAATAAACACGTACACGCATATTTACTAGACAGGCGGTAACAACGTACACGATATATACTAGAACAGGCAATAACCACGTACACGATATATACTAGACAGGCAGGAACCGTACATGTCATGTAAACTAGACAGCAATAAACACGTACCACGCCGTATGCATTCGGTCAATGATGCGGTTACGACATACCCGGCGTGTGTATACCATAGACAGCAGTTACAGTATCACACACTGTATGTGATGCTTGTCACCAAGCAGACATCTACACGGAGGATGGAGTGCGCGTTTGGTTTTTTTGCCGACACGCGTGGGAAGCTGCGTCACTAGGCCTTCATCATTAGCTGGCGGTGGGATGCTGTGATGCTGCGAAGCCTAGTGGGGTAACACGAGAGGGTCGCCGTAGGGTGCGTGTGGGTGGAGGGCTGGTGAGTGTGTGTGAAGCGAGGGGAGGAGGGGGCCGAGTGTGTTGGAGGGAGGTGAGGGAGGGGAGTTGAGGCGGAGGAGGGGCCTGGGTGAGTGGGGTGTAAGGGAGCGGAGTGAGCGGAGGAGGGCGCAGTGGGTGTGAGGCGAGGGGAGTGTAGGAGGAGGCGCTGGGTGATGTGGTGTAGGCGAGCGGTGTCACGTGAGCGAGGAGCGGCGATGTGTGTGCTGAGGGAGGGGGAGGGAGCGCGGAGTTGAAGGCGAGGAGGCTGGGTGAGTGTGTGTGCAGGGCAGGAGAGCGGAGCGAGGAGGGCTGTGGTATGTGTGAGAGAGGGAGGGAACGGGCAGTGACCCTCCCGGAGGGAGGGCTGGGTTGACGTGTTGTGAGTGAGGGTGAGGGAGGAGGGCTGTGGATGAGGGTGTGTGTGGGGGAGCGATGAGTAAGCGGAGTGATGGAGGAGGGCAGGATGAGTGGTGTTGGTGAATGGAGCCCAGGTGAGGGCAGGAGGGCTTGGATGAGTGAGTGTGTGAGCGGGAGTGAGGGAGGAGGGCTGGATGAGTGTGTGTGAGGGCGCCAGTGAGGAGAGCGAGGCTGGATAAGTGTGTGTGAAGGATGAGGAGGAGTGCTGGATGAGTGTTGTGAGGGCGAGTGAGGAGGCAGCGGCTGGATGAGTTGTGTGTGTTAGGGGAGTGAGGGAGGAGGGCTGGGCATGAGTGCTGCCTGTGTGAGGGAGTGAGGCCGCGCGCTGCCTGCATGAGTGTGTGCCTGTGAGGGGCCCTGGAGTGAGGGAGGAGGAGCGGCTTGTGAGTGTGTGTGAGGGGGTGATGGGAGCGAGGCTGTGATGCCAGTGCGCGGTTGGAGGGGAGTGAGGGAGGAGGCTGGGTGAGTGGGGTGAGTCGGGCGACGTCGAGGGAGAAAGGCTGCGCATGAGATGTGTGTGAGAGGGAGTGAGGGAGGGATGGCTGGATGAGTGTGTGTGAGTGGGAGTGGAGGGAGGAGCGGCTGCGATGCAGTGTGTTGCAGGAAGTGAGTGGAGGAGCGCGCTGGATAAGCCCCTGGCATCGTGTGAGGAGGGAGTGAGGGAGGAGGGTGGGTGAGTGATGTGTGAGGAGGCTAGCTGAGGGAGGAGCGGCCTGGATGAGTCGTGAGTTGAGGGGAGTAAGCGGAAAGGGCCTGGATGAGTGCCTGTGTGAGGAGTGAGGAGGAGAGCTGGATGAGTGTGTGTGAGGAGGTGAGGGAGGAGAGCTGGATGGTGTGGTGAAGGGAGTGAGGAGGAGGGCTGCGATACGCTGCTGGCAGGGAAGGGCGAGTGAGGAGGAGATCTTGGATGAGTGTGTGTGAGGGAGTGAGGGGGAGAGTGGATGAGTGTGTGTGAAGCGCGATGTGAGGAGGAGGGCTGCGATAACGTGTGTGTGGAGGGAGCGAGATGCACGGGAGCGAGGGCTGGAGGAGTGTGTTTGAGGGGAGTGAGGGAGCGAGAACTGGATGTGTGTGTGGTGAAGGGAAGATGAGAGAGGCAGCGCTGCGCATGAGGGTGTGGTGCAGGGGAAGTGAGGGAGGAGGGCTGGATGAGCTGTGTGTGAAGGGAGTGAGGGAGCGAGGGCTGGAAAGTGTGATGTGAGGGAGGGGAGGGGAGGGGGGAGGGCTGGCGATGAATGCCCAGGCCCCCCGCCTGGCTGTGAGGAGGGAGTGAGGAGAGGGCTGGATGCAGTCGCTGAGTGTGAGGGGGCGCAGTGAGGGAGCACGGGCTGGAGGAGGTGATGTGTGAGGGAGTGAGGGGAGGAGGCTGGATGAGTGTGTGTGAGGGGAGCTGAGGGAGGAGGGGCTGGGTTGAGTGTGTGTGAGGCGGAGTGAGGAGGGGGCTGGATGTAGTGTGTGTGAGGGGAGTGAGGGAGGAGGCTGATGGTGTGTGTTGAGGGAGTGAGGGAGGGAGGGCTGCGGTGAGTTGTGTGTAAGGGGATGTGAGGGTAGGATTTTTGGCTGGTGAGTGCTGGGTGGGGGAGCGGAGGCGAGGAAGGCTGGATGGGTGCTGACCTGTGTGAGGGACGCGTGGAGGCTGAGGGAGGAGGGCTGGGTGAATGATGTGTGAGGGAGGGGTGATGAGGGTAGGAGGCTGGATGAGTGATGTGTGAGGGGAGTGAGGGAGGAGGGCTGGATGAATGTGTGTGAGGGGAGTGAGGGAGAGAGCTGGATGAGTGTGTGTGAGCGAGTGAGGGAGGAGGCGCTGGCATGAGTGTGTGTGAGGGAGTGAGGGAGGAGGGCCTGGGTGATGTGTGTGTGAGGGGAGTTGAGGAGACGGGTGGCATGAGGTGTAGTGAAGAGGAGGTGAGGGAGGACGGCTGGATGAGTTTTGTGAGGGCGAGTGAGGCGTAGGAGGGGCTGATGGTTGTGTGTGTGAGGAGGGCCGAGTGGAGGGAGTGAGGGAGCAGCAGGGCTGGATGAGTCTGTAGTTAGGAGGGGAGTGAGGGGAGTGAGGGAGGAGGGCTTGGCATGAGTGTTGTGGTGTAGGGGAGTAAGGCAAGGAGGGCTGGATGAGCTTTTTCAGCACTGAAGAGGAGGAGAGGTAGGAGGGGAGAAGCGGGATAGTACCGAATCGAAGGGAAATTTACGAGTTAAAGTTGCTACGACGTTTCTTCCATTGTGTAATTCCACTTCTAATAGTCAGGAAATATTGCTAAAATCTGGGAATAAATTCCTTACCAAGACATTTTTTCACCAATGTGTTTGTAAAGATGTCTACTAACATATTTCAAAAGATTTAAATTCAACTCCCGTAGGACAACCCGTGACAGCTGCTGAAAGTTGGGGTACCCGGAACCTTATCCGGAAAAAATTGAAAAATTTCCATTCTGCTTTAAGCAGCTTGTGAGGGGTCAAACTAAGAGGTTTTTTAAGATTCTAAATTGATTGCAAGCATTTTGCATGTTTTGCACCAAAACAACTCCTTGTCAGAAAAACGGCAACACCCACTTTTTTCGCTCGTCGCAAACCCATTTTTGTGTGTGAAATAAAACATTGTTGGGTGCATGTAAGTTAAAAAGTAGCTTTATTAGTATATTTCAATTTCTCGAATACTCGTTTGAAACTGCTCCACAATGCCAAATGCCTCAGGAGTCAAGGTCTGAGTCTTCTCCAGACTCTACTTCATCATGGATACAGTTCTTGCATGAAATGCCTTTACAACTTCCGCATGCTGAGATGCACTTGACACCATTCTTCTTGAAGCTGCACCGTCGGTTGCTGCAATCTCCATTACAATTGCAGCTCGTGAACTGAAGCAGCTCCTCAGGAGCCATGGGGTCTACTGTTGGAACCGGCTCATAACCATTATTCCCTACCGTCCATCCATAGTCACTGGGGTCCAAAGACATGCTCTGCAGCAGCATCCAGTCCCGGGTTTGGAGATAGGCACGGAGAGAATGCTGTGCAGCTGCACCCTCTGTTGGTGGTAAAGTAATCTCTTCAGGTTGGGTGGGTTTCACCTGCTAAAATCATACCTCGGGTCCTTGGGTAATATCATGGATGATTCTGGACTCCTAGAGTGGATCCAGCTGATCTATCCAGGGAGTATGACGGCCGACCACATCCTGAATGGAGGGTGTTTTGACAAGGCGATCCGCGCTCACCTCCTGATAGATGCAGCCATCTTTCAGTACGTCATGAAACACGCCTTCACTGAGGAGGAACTTGCTGAAATGAGGACCTTCATGGAGAAGGTAGATGATAGGAAGATGGGAGCCAGACACGCAGCACTAATAGTTGCAGTGTTTGAACAGAGATTTGAAGAAACTTTTAAAAGACTCGCCGAAGGAGGAAGAACGCCTGCACTCTTGGTGCAGTACCACTACATGGTCGATATCCTCAAAATGTTCATCAAAACTGAACGGCTTGCAGACCACGACGGGCACCTGTCCTGCATTGTTACCAGGATGCTGGACACCTTTGCAGCTACAGGGCATCATCAATACGCCAAGGGCGCACGGCTGTATTGTCAGCTGATGAAGCAACTCGAAACTTCGCTTGGATACAAGGAGACCTTAGAAAGTTTCACTGCCCATGGGAACCACGTTGTTCGTTACTCTTGCCATGATTGGTCTGGCTCCTGATGTGACATCTGTATCTGTACCTAATAAAGGAGGCCAAGTCAGAAGGTGGGTTGAGCAGAAGGAGGATGAGGAATAGTGATTCTGGATACAAGTACTGGGTGCAAACCCTCAACCACTTCTCGGATGTCAACCAGCGCATGTAGAAAGGTGTCAAGAAACATGGTCCACTCCACAAAGACCTGGCCAAACCACGGATGAAGCGAGATGCTGAAGCGATTGGACTTGCCCTCAAATGGGTCGAGGAGAGCAACCCCTTTGACCCTGACCGAGACAAGCAGTTGCTTGTGTCCTTCTCAACAGGATTCACGAGCACTGCAGATGATGCAGTCAACGCTGAGAGAGCGGTTGAAGTAGGGAGGGAGATGCAGATAAAACTGGACGGACAGTCAGTGACATCGACCATGGAGGTGAAGTTCAAGGTACAGGCCCTGTCATCGCTCAGAAAGCTTCCCAAGGTCAATGAGAAGAAGATTCACCTAAACTCACTCAAGTTGTTCAACCGACTGATAATTTTCGCCCAACGGGATATGACAGTCGAGACAAGTTTAGAGTATGAGCTGACTCCCTTCCCCTTGTCCTTGTTCAGCAACAAAGATCAGAAAATGAACAAGGCGAACAAGGCAGGCTTTTCCAAGACTAGCCTGAAGGAGTTGACTGATCCGCTTGAACCCCCTGACCAAGCCTGCTCCAGTCTGGTGGTTAATAGCGGATGGCTTCTCTACATGGTGAAGTGGGAACAAGGTCAGACTTGGCAGGAGATTGCCGACAGTTACCTGAGCTATGTGCAGTGTCTATTGCGACCAAATATCGTAGAAATTAAATACCTATAAAAATACTTAATCGTACGAGGAGAGCACAACGCCTGCTCTCACCCTGTGGCCTCCAGTTCGTCTCTAACCACCTCATTACAGCGTTTATATTTCGTTACCAGCTATAACGCCATCGTTAATTGTCGCGTAATTATTAAAACAAGCAATGCCATCGCTCACATAACAAGAACAGCTATTTTAAAAGTCCAACTCGCGTGCAACCAATTACGAGAAAATGAGTAGGACAAATCAAATTTCGCATCCCGCGAGACAGAATCGAAGGGAAATTCACGAGTTAAAGTTGCTACGACGTTTCTTCCATTGTGTAATTCCACTTCTAATGGCTGCAGAGTTCTAAATTTCTAAAGTTCTAGAAACAGAATGCTTCCGGGTAACTAGTACGAAGGAGCTTGACCACTACTGTGTAACGCTCCCATCTACGACTGTCAAAAGCGTGGATGCGAATATAAGTTGCATGTTATCCGAACACTATAAGTAGACACTGGCAACTGTGTTTAGTTGAACAACGCACTTTTAATCGGAGCGAATTCTACATAATAATTGCCTGTTTTTGATATCATTACATTGTCAACGATAGCTATTAAAGTGGGTTTAGCCTCGTGCCACAATGGTAGCAGCATGAACTTGTTGACTTGTTTTCTATCAATATTCCTCGCACTACTGAATAAACCTACAGACAACGTAATAAGGCCAATTTGTACAATCTGATCCCATTAATAATCCAATTAAACTTTTTTAGTATCCCGATTACTAGGGTAAATCGTTGGCCCTGTCGCGTAAGCTCACAAATCCCTACTTAGATCACGCAACTTTTTTAAAAATAATAATACCTCGTTTTTAATAATCGACCTCGTTTGCAGCCAACATCATCTGACTACAAAAAATACACGACCAGCTCAATACTCAATCTGTTCCACCTACACTCTACCATGCACCTCCCCCCACCCGCGTTCATACACACCTCCAACCCATAAAATCCCCCCTCCAGAGAAATAACGCTCACTAATGTACCCTCCCCCTGCGCCAGCAGACGGCTTATTCACTTCCCTACCAACAAATCTATGCTCCCCCATAGCCCCTTCTTCACCTAAACTAAGTCACCCATGCTCAACCCCATCTAAGCACGCAACAAAACCGTCCTCGCCTGTGCTTCCTCCCTACTCCAACAAAAGTCGTGGTCATCCATGCTTCTCCCCTAAATCCACGCACAAATCCACGCACAAATTATTACGTATCTGATATTATTTACGTTTTCAAAGCTGACGAATTTTAAATCAGTGTGAACAAGTAAGAGACAAGCGTGTTTGGATTATATTAAGCGTGTTTAGATTATGTCCTTGAAACGGAAACGCGCGGAACCAATGTGTTGATGCTGCTGCTGCTGGTGGTGGTGGTGGGGCTGCGGTTGCTACTGTTGTTGCTGCTCATGTTGTTGTTGTTGTTGTTATTACTGCTGCTGCTGCTGTTTATGTTATTACAGCTGCTGCTGCTGCTGGTGGTGGTGCTGCTACTGGTGCTGTTGTTGCTGTTGTTGCTGCTCATGTTGTTGTTGTTGTTGATGATGATGATGATGATGATGATGATGCTGTTGTTTTTGTTGTTGCTGCTGTTGCTGCTGCTATTCATGTTGTTTTTGTTACATGCCTTCCCGCCTACTACAACGTAGGATTGGTTAACGTTTTAAATTAACATGAATCGACTAAAGAATGATATTAGTGGACAACGTTGAACGACAATGTTTACAATTATTTAAACATTAAATAATGTTAATGATAATAATAATAATAATAATAATAATAGACAGCGTCTGTACATGTCTTTGTGCTGCTGTCATTGACGTGCGGACGTCAACGCTTCTACAAGCCGTCGCGCTCTCTCTCTCTCTCTCTCTCTCTCTCTCTCTCTCTCTCTCTCTCTCTCTCT
>NW_014577362.1:193881-198762 GCF_000485595.1 Priapulus caudatus
GCTCCCTCTCTCTCTCTCTTTCTCTCTCTCTCTCTCTCTCTCTCGCTTCGCGCTCTCTCTCTCTCTCTCTCTCTCTCGCTTCGCGCTCTTTCTCTCTATCTCTCTCTCGTGAAAACAAACTGCGCGATTTCTCGCTCAGCACACGAATTAACATTGGCCGATTTTTTAGATCCGCGGTGCGCAGAACATGATTGCAGATTAATTACACAAGGTGCGAGCGTGTTACACACCCTAGCACCAACGCACCCCTACTCCCCCTCCCCGCCCCCCAAACACTGTACAACTACACCGATCTATCGGTCAAAAGTCAGCTCTCCACTGTTCTAAAGCCTAGCGCAGACTTGCGACTTTTGGTTGCTCGTCGCTGCAACCTGCAACCGCATGCGATCGGTCGCACGCTTCACCGTGTGTGCACGTGCAAGCGATTTCGGAGCGATTGGGAGCGACGAGTCGCTGAAAATCAAACCAGTTTGATTTCTTGCAACTCGTTGCAAGCGACCAGAATCGCTACGAGTTGCAGTTGCACGTTCCCGCAAACACAGTGATTTTACAGCAATTTCGCAGCTGAGTTGCATGAAAAAGTCGCAAGTCTGCGCTAGGCTTAATGCTTGGAATAGGCCTTGATGGCAACTTTAAGGAAAGCCACAGCTTCTATCATGGGCGGCCGCGTGCGGTGAAACGGCAGATACGCACAATTGTTGCCAAGCAACGCGCACCTGCACTGTGCCTGCCCACTTGCTGGCTGCCCACAAGCTGCCTGCCCACTTGCTGGGTGCCCACTGGCTTGTAGCACACTTGCTGGCTGCCCACTGAATGGCTGCCAGCGGCTAGTGACATGCCGGCCGGCTGGTAAGCGAGGAGACTGCCTCACGCGGCGACGGCAGCGCGCTTGCTTGCAGCATCGCTAGCTATCCTTCTTCGATGCCGACCACACCAGCCAAGCGCAGACGCCACCCGACATCAGAGCACTCGTCCTGCATGCAAGAAGTTATATCATGGAGGACACGCGAGAGCGAGAAAGCAACAGGGCAAAGGTGGGCGCAAGAAAGCAAGATGGCGGACACGAGAGCGAGAAAAGCAAGATGGCGGGAGACGAGAGTGAGAAAGCAAGATGGCGGAGACGAGAGCAAGAAGGCAAGATGGAGGAGACGAAAGCGAGAAAGCAAGATGGCGGAGACGAGAGAGAGAAGGCAAGATGGCGGAGACGAGAGCGAGAGGGCAAGATGGCGGGAGACGAGAGTGAGAGGGCAAGATGGCGGGAGACGAGAGTGAGAAAGCAAGATGGCGGGAGACGAGAGCAAGAAGGCAAGATGGAGGAGACGAAAGCGAGAAAGCAAGATGGCGGAGACGAGAGAGAGAAGGCAAGATGGCGGAGATGAAAGTGAGAAAGCAAGATGGCGGACACGAGAGCGAGAAGGCAAGATGGCGGAGACGAGAGCGAGAAAGCAAATCATGGAGGACACGCAAGAGTGAGAAAGCAAGATGACGGAGACGAGAGAAAGAAAGCAAGATGGCGGAGACGAGAGCGAGAAGGCAAAATGGCAGAGATGAGAGCAAAAAAGCAAGATGGCGGAGACGAGAGCGAGAAGGCAAGATGGCGGACTTCAGAGCGAGAAAGCAAATCATGGAGGATGCGTGGAAACGGGAAAGCAAATGGCAGATGTAACACTGAAACAGCAAAATGGTGGACACGACAGGTATAAAGCCATATGGCCGACGCGACTGCGAAAAAGCAACATGGCGGACATCACTGCATTGACTTGCTAAGATTTACAGACAAGCCTTCAGCAGTGATCACATTCTGACACTTACATGCCGGGAGCAGCTTAAGTCGGCAAACTGCCTACCAAACTCTAACAAAAAAACTTCAGAGACTGCACAAAAAATCTGAAACCGGAGGCGATTTCGGACTCGTGAAACGTTTATGCAATAGCATGATGGGAGCTCCGGGAGATCGTAAATTTAATTACAGTTTGCTTTAATCCGCTTATTGGCAAAGGAAGTTCTTTTCTTAGACATTAGAATTTAATATCCTACATAAATGGGATAATGCATGTGAAAACTAATTATGATGCGTCTTTCGGAGGAAGGAAATCATATTAGGTTCTCGGGGCTGAACTTTATTACAAGTAAATTATCTGATAAGATGCAGTAAACAATGTGTTGTCTCACCCGTTACAAGTTTTACATGTGGTGCTATATGTCAAAGTCGCATGTGTATAACTTTCGCATTCACACTGCGGTAATATCAGAAACCTGCCTAGCAGGCAATCCCTTCTAAGCCACAGCTTGACTCACAGTATTAGTTTGCTTTTAAGTTTTTATTTCCTTCCCATCAAAATTTAAGTGGGTAAGCGCACCACCATCACCGCATTTCAGCAACTTGAATGAGGTACTCTGTCGGCTTACCATAGTAGAGATCTGGCTACAGGGGAGTGCTTCCACGCTACGTACTTGGTCACTCTGAGGCAGTTATGACTTTTGAACGCTGTCAAGATGTCTTTGGCACTGTTGAATGACAAAAGATTATCTGCTAGCAATTGATATTCACCGCAGTAGATATTCTAACAGAAGCAAAGCAACTTTCATATACGAATCCCACCTAAGGCTGCATTTGATTACATTCAGAAATGGGTTTCTGCAGCATAAAACAGAGCAATTTACATTAATAATAGTCTAAAATTGATGTCATCTGGAGAAAATGCATTCCTGAATAGACTGTAAATGGCTAATGCATGAGCTAGACTAATAGCACAATCGTCAAATGAATTCGCAAACAGATACGCGCTACGTAGCATACAGGGATATAGCACTATACTGTCAGCAACTAAACCTACCATCGATGGTTGCCCACGGCAACCAGAGCTTCCCGATTACCTTGTAGCAGAACATCAACAGACCCGTAAGCAGAGAACATGCCTTCCAACTGAAATTTTAGGAGAAGTTGTTAGTTGCCGGACATCAAGTTTAAACAGCACAAAACAATCAACAGCAGACAGTGACATCGGATTGAAAGCACGCCATCTATATGTTAATAACATGAACATGCCTTGCAGGCCAGTGGCTGTAATATTATAATGAAATATGAAGAGGCAGATATGAACTTTTCCATACCGATTCCTGCATTACCACACGTGTAAATCACACATTTTTTCAGGGAGAAAATATCCATACATCGTCATAAAGTATCAGGCAACAACACAAATGATTGCAGTTTGGCATGAAAGCTATTTCACAGATTACCACAAAAGACAGATGGTTATGCAAATGAGTACTGCTCGTTTTTCTGCCTTTTGTGAAGAACAAGCAGTTTGACATGTTTGATGATCATGTATCACGGCTAACGAATTTCCACATATGCAAATATACCCACATTGTCATTGGGATTACCATCCATAATTTAAGCATCCGCATATCATTCGGAGGCATAACCGCTGTTCTCGTAAACGACTTTTTTAAATCCCGCCCATCAATTCGAGCCAGCCTCTTGTGGGACATCGCTGCCAAATGACGGCGCGGTATTTCGCCAAGTAAAATTACGTGATTCAGAAATATAGACTTGTTCAGCAAGTCCCCACTGATATTCTAGTATTATACAGAGAGAGAGAGAGAGAGAGAGAGAGAGAGAGAGAGAGAGAGAGAGAGAGAAAAAGAGAAAGAAAGAAAGAAAAGACAGAGAATACAAAGGGGAAGGATAGATAGAGGCTGGAAAGGAGAAATGGAGGAAGGTAGGATAATATCATATGATGTGGGGGGAGGGGGGAGAAAAGAGTAATAAAGAAGACAGCAAGAAACCAGTGATCGTTGCTTAAACCTACCTGCAGAGGCTTGAGTGGATATGCTCGCTTCTTGGATTGCACTAAGAGCCACTCTGGTCTCACAGAAACTGGATCAGGTCCTTCAATACTCTGCCGCAAAAGGAAACGACACAGATCTGAATTAGTATTGCTGCTTACTAACACTCTTAAAATCTAACAAACACACTTAAGGATATGTAGGTCACTCACAATATGGTTGATGCTGGCTCTAATGACATTAATGGCACCTATGTATGGTTTCATGGCTACCCAGTGCTGCCTATGTGTCAATGGAGTCGCTACCAGGGAGCTGTAATGGATTCCGCATTAGTAACACAGAACATCGTATGTTACACCATTCTTTTAAAAAACTATATATTAGCATTATATAATAATAATATGTAATCAAATGTATATACTCTGCTGTGAAATATAATAATATTTGGCTTTTCTAAGTTTTAAATATTATTATTATTACTGTTATCAATACTACTATTATTAATGTTATTATTATTATTATTATTATTATCATTATCATTATCACTATTATTATCATTATCATTATCATTATTATTATTATTATTATTATTATTATTATTATTATTATTATTATTATTATTATTTATCCTAATATGTAAATGTCAATCCTATCAGAGGAACATGTAATTTGTATTATACTGATTTCTTACCTGACCCCTTGCATGGCAACCAAATGGGCCAATCTGACGAAAACTAAAAAGAAAATCAGAAGAATCATGCTGAGCAATATATGTATAAGGTAGAATACTTTTTTTAGTAAATACAAACTACATACGTTTTATACTACCACTGAAGAAAAAAATGATAAGTTATTGGTATAACTGAAGTTATGAACGCTATTTCAATCACATTGTCTGGAAAAATACAACACTTAGCAAACACACACCTTTCGTGACTTTCTTCTCTAATAGTATACCTAGGGCGTTCATGCGCTAGTAAAGTTACGGTGATAGCGGAATTAAATTCTGCACGCAAAATGTAACACAAGTGCCGCGGAGCGACAGCGCTCATCTAACGTCTACTGCGGTGACTCTGTGGTGGAGTG
>NW_014577362.1:199398-208120 GCF_000485595.1 Priapulus caudatus
AGCGTCAAACTGCGGGGACATATAAATGCACACAGGACTTCCCCCAGCTGATAGACTATAGGTCGAGCCGTTTAGATTTGTGCCGCAATTCTGCATTTCCTCCTTATACCTTAAGTTAAGGAGTGAATGTTCCCCCTTCTTTTACACCTCTTGACCTTTGACCTTTGACCCCCAGCTTCGACATCCCAACTTGTTTTCGGATTACCCCCCATGTCCCGAATATCGTGACCGTACGTCGAGCGGTTAAGATTTGTGCCCAACTGTTGACGGACGGACGGACGCACGGACGGACGATCATGCGATTCTACAAGCTGCATCTGACTATGTCAGATGAGCTAATAATTACATTAAGCAGCTATACACAGCGTTCCTGTCACTCTGAATGTGGATATAATATACTCACAACCATTATCCCACGTGATGGAGAGGTATTAAATGCAAAAATCTGAAGTATAGTCACGAATCAATACGGCCGTATTAAATTGCCGCGGTTGCGCTTACTGTATCCAGCCATGTAGGCATCGTAGCCTGCCTCGTGAATCATGCTCTTGTTCTCTGAAAGTAGAAGATTCTTCATGCAGACCACAAACAGTCGCGTGTTGCGATCACGAGAGAGTTACCCGACCTCAGCCTAATATCCATTCTTTTAAGAAATCTGACAGAGATGCAAACCACACATAGCAAAATCATTTCCGTGCAAACACATTGATTTGTGAGGTTTATATAAAATGGCAAAAGAATTGATATCAAATAAGCATTCAATATGAAATATCATAGGGATATTTCATGCTGCCCAATTTTTAATGCTGAAAATATAATAGCTACTCGACATTTCTCTGTGCGAATCAACACATATATAACGTTCTTCATATTACTAGATAACTCCTTCAGATGTAATCCCAACTAATTAGTGACATATTAATCGCAGTTCGCACATATTAATTAACGATAAGCGAGTGGTAAGTAATTGAAACTGCTTACTGTATCTGGTGTAAGCGTGGGAATGCGAGACAGAAGGGCTAAACAGTACGATGTACATTCCTTCTTTGCTGAAACACAGATCAATATCGCAATAATCTTCATTTCTTAAAGTGCAGCATATAACCGAAGTCAGTCTACAAAACTTGTGTAAAAATCAAGAAATGCAGTCCATCTGTTTAATGCAATTTCAGCCTATGCAGACTTTTAAGTGAGTCAGATCAAAGGATCTGAGCATGTACGTTCAGTTATCATACCTCGAAAAGGCTTGGTAGAGATTCATCAGACCTGTATTGTTGAACAATTCAGTTTCTTTAAATTGCTGAAATTAAATACAGCACTGATGCACAGTGAAATAACAACACTTAATAACGTCCCAGACTAAAAACACACAAATTAATTTAATCATTCCATCGTAACAATGTAATGGAATATTACAATCTGTCATGTATCAAACTTCAAATCTTATCGAGAAAACTAACGAAATTTATGCAATATGCGCGGTGAATTTTATGGAAACAAATTTCATTAGTTCATGTCCAGGCCAGGAAGAAAATCTCAGTAATCACGCTTGCGTGACGCTCGCCTCCAGAGCTACTGAATCAAACGACTACTACCGAAAATGAAGACTGCATCTAAACATTAGAATTCATCCCTCACCGGCCTCAGGTGTGACGATACATGTTTCGTGTCAATCAAAAATGGGAAAAGCTCGTTCAGTGTTCTCTTGAAGTCTGCATATTTGTCTGAAATTAAAACAAAAATACGTCTTAATATGAGTTAACGCGTCCCATTATGGGCAAAACATGTATTTGTGTGCATGTGTGCATTTTCATGGAAATTAATAAAAGTGCCATGGAGTGTATAGGAATGCAGGGTCGATACAGTATCATTTGGCTAGCACTTGATAACATATTTTCGCTGTGTGTATGAGATAGAGAGAGTGAGTTGAAGAGTGAGAGATACAGAGAGAGGGAGAGTGCGAGCGAAACAAAGACGAGTGTGAGCAAAACAGAGACAGGGGGAGTGCGAGCAAAACAGAGAGGAATAAAAAAGGAGAGTGAAAGGGAGAAAGAGAGAGAGGGAGAGGGAGAGAGAGGGGAAGAGAAAGAGGGAGAAAGAGGGGGAGGGGAGAGGGAGAGGGATAGAGAGAGGGAGAGGAAGGGGAGAGAGAGACGGAGAGGGAGGGAGAGAGAGAGAGAGAGCAAGTGAGAGAAAGCGAAAGAGAGCGAGAAAGAGAGAGAGAGAGAGAGAGAGAGAGAGAGAGAGAGAGAGAGAGGAGAGAGAGAGAGAGAGAGAGAGAAGAGAGAGAAAGAGAGAGAGAGAGAGAGAGAGAGAGAGAGAGAGAGAGAGAGAGAGAGAGAGAGAGAGAGAGAGAGAGAGAGAGCGAGCACGCACCAGGCAGTGGCCTGTAGAACTTTTCGTAGATGAACATGAGGTCCATCATACAGTTGTGGCCGATCAGGGGCTTGCGGTGCTTGACCATCAGGCGAAACACACGTGTGAAGCCCAAGATGCCGTCCAGTATCCTGAAAGCAGAGAATCGCATCAGCCACCTTCCAATCTCCTCTACGAAAGACAAGACACCCCTACGCATGCTTTGATGACACCCCTGCGCGTGCTTTGACGCCACTCCTGCGTGTGCTTTGACACAGGCATTGCAGATTTCACAAGCAAGAAATAGTGAATTTGGTGTCATGTCTCTACAAAAATCTTTCCTAGTCAAAACCTGCATGAACAACACACAACAGTAGGCAAAGACAACTTAGTAAACCATGTCATATACATGAATATTAACTTACAGCAATAATTAAAATAAATATATATATATATATATATATATATAAATTTAGCAAATGATATACATCAATCATAGAATGCACTCAACACAATACCTTTCCTTCTCCTGCTCATCTAGCTGCTTGCTTATTCGTTTGGATTCTTCTAACTTTTGACATTCCACCTAATTAACACATGCACATGAAAAATTGGCACAGCTCCAGTTCACGCCAATAGCAAGCAGGGATAAATCTTGACGGCAGCGGTGCGATGCGCTCCGCTCATGGACACGATGAGCATGACTCTACACATGGCAGCGATGCCGATGGCTCGCATAATCACGGCTTCACAGATAATAATAATGATCGGCATTCTTGCGGGACCCAGCTGGCATGGCTTCCTTACGTGGGTGTCATCCTTGCAGCAGATTGAAATACCAGGGAACGTCTGTCTCAGCTGAGTGTAGATCGAGTAGTCCGAAACACCTGCAGCGCATAAACACCAACAAAAGTATGAGGTCGTCCGTTTCACACGCTGCTCCATTTACGCTCTGCAAAATTTTCAATCATCGAGCTTAAAGAGAGAAGCCACACTACCGTATATACTCGCGTAACAACCGCAAATTTGGCCTCAGATTTCAACCCTGTATTTGCTCTGCGGTTTATAAGTGCACCATACCGTGAGGGGAAATATACTATGCGCAATACTTGGTTACCCGATTCAAATTGAGGTGCGGCTTATAGGTGCCCGCGGTTATGACGCGATCATATACGGTACTTACCGGCCGGTTTCTCTAGTCTGATGGTATCTTCTTCCTTCGCAGTTGCAAGCCATTCAGCGATCGTTGTGCTCAGTAATTTCATTTCTCTTCTATCAAAGTTGCTGCCACACGGTAATAGCAATAATTGTGATATCCAGGCGAAAATAATGGGAATCCAGAAGAGAAATAACAGGTCTGAATTCGTTGATGATTAAATTATTTTAGAAAGTACTTTTCAGATCGTGCGCTTTGAGTGGTACCACCGTCGTTGTAATCATACTGTAGTCGTTAGTTTTAAAACATTAAAAAAAAAATTTCTAATGATGATTGAACCATGAAACTTTGTATGTAGCATAATTTTAACATAAATTAACTGAAAATAACCCTAGAACCTAGAGTAAAAGTGGTGTCATACTTTTCGGATTCAAAAACCATCAAAGAGTCATCCAATGCCTGGTGAAATAGTATCTCCTGCTCCTCATTCAAGTATGGTATGCCATCATACACAAACTGCAATAAATTAACCCACGTATGTTTATTTGGTATTCTACGGAGGAAAAATACCACATTAAATTGCACTTTATGACATTCATAATATAAAAAATATGACCTAGAATAACCATTACACATGCAATTGAAAACATTAAACACATGTTAATATTTAGCACAGTTGTTCAACATATTATAATGAAACGAGTATAAGAGTATGCCTTAAAACCTATAGAACACAATTGTCTGTTTTTATAAGCAATTGAATTAGTCCATACCTTATTGAAATCGAAATTATGCTGACAAAGAAATCGCAGGGACGACGACTGAAATTATACATGCAATGTCTCTATTACTATCCACGATACTGAGGAGACTGACACTGGCTACATGAAGATAGCTAATATTTCTAATAAATGGGAATTGAACAAAACATATTCCATACGCCATAAGTTAATTTCTTTTTATTTTATTTTGATTACGTAAACATGCACTCTATGTTTATTTGCCTTAAATGATGACCACGCATGATACTCGCGTACATAGTAAGAGCTGGCAGCAATACGTTATATTTTAGTGATCCCAAAAGAATTTCGATCAAGTTAACTTACAGATAATCCATTTATAAAAGGTGACTGGGTACGATTTCACTCAAACGAACCTGACAAGTGAATCGCACATCCACCGGGCCAATGCTGACTGGGAACAAGAAGAAGTTGAAGGTAGATGCTTCATACCTAATATCAGAGCAGAGAACAAGATGCACCTGCTATAGAATTCATTACGCAAAACTACCTCGAAACATATAGCAATGCCACGTAAGCTGTCACGCCATTTCAAGCGCAAGCATGTCACATTTCAAAGATGTCATTGAGGAATACTGTCATAGGGTGTGAAATTAACGAGAGTCCAGAGTCAAATACTCCCTGATTTCACAAATGCAGGAGTCCGTATGACTCCCTTTAAATTCTTCCATACTAACTAGTTCATTCCAGAGCACGGCTTCGCGGAATTACCGTATTTTTTCAGCAATGTCCAGAAGATTTGGCAGACGTGCAACCGCATGAATCTTCAAAATAAGCACATGCGTTATTGTTAATATCTTTAATTTTGAACTTCAGACTGCGGACTCCCTCATTTTGCTGCGGACTCCCTCTTTTTGAGGGAAGGGCGTATTATCTAGTTGGATCGACTCCCGTGTTCAAAAGTTAATTTCTACCCCTGCAGTCACATTGTCAAAGATTACCTGTTTTCCTTTGGAACTTCAGTGAAAATTGAAATACCAATCTGTGACACAGTCACCTGCTTTATGTGATCTTTTTGCTTAATGTAACGTGCTGCTCCATCGTCAAACAGGCTGCAATAATTAAAAAATGTTAGTTACAATTACAAGTGGATTTACAATATATTGGTTGCAAGTTGCCATGACACTTGTATACCAAAGAAATGAAATTCTTGCTGAAGGAAGGTAATGTATGCTATCAGGAGTAGATAATAGGGAAGGAGTGTGACTTCAATAAACAAGGGAAATTCGTCATTTACTAGCCTTATAATACCTACGATTTACTTCACGTAACTCATCCAACTTGAGCTCAAATCGTACACAGTACATTCGCCTAGCATCGTGCGAAATCGTTTCCTCGTATACATGCGCAATCCGGAGATATAGACTAAAACGTACGACACAATTTTCCATTCTGCTGTCAGCAAAGTCGATGCGCTTTGCGCCGAAATTTAAACAAAAGGCAGCTACTAACCACAGCTTGCTCTCTTGGCCAGGCGGTGTGGCTCGCAGGGAGATTGGAGCTGGAGCTGCTGCTGATTGCGGTGAACGTGCGTGCGTGGGGCATACCAACTGTATGCCGGTATGTCGGTATGCCGGTATGTAGCTGTATGCCAGGTCAAAGGTCATCTCGCCGAGTGTTGCGTCGATGTCCAATCTCCCTGCGCGCCACACCGCCTTGCCGAGAGAGCAAGCTGTTGTTAGTAGCTGCCTTTTGTTTAAATTTCGGCGCAAAACGCATCGACTTTGCTGGCAGCAGAATGGAAAATCGTGTCGTACGTTTTAGTCTATCTCCGGATTGCGGGTGTATACGAGGAAACGATTTCGCACGATGCTAGGCGAATGTACTGTGTACGATTTGAGCTCAAGTTGGATGATCGAGTTACGCGTAGTAAATCGTAGGTATTATAAGGCTAGTAAATAACGAATTTCCCTTGTTTATTGAAGTCACACTCCTTCCCTATTATCTACTCCTGATGCTATATAACAATGTTTTAACCTATTAATTCCTTGAAATTACCAGATGCTGCTATTTGCAGATTATAGCTTTTTCTCCCTGGTTTTACTCACCTGTTTTTGTTCAACTCATTGCTTGATAGTCCTGTAAATTCTGTATCAATTGCTGAAGTAGGCAAATAAAAAAAACAAGGTTACAATAATGTCATAGAATGTCATGTACAAAATGTAATTTGCTGAATTCAATGCGTGCAAGCGTTGTTTTTTTTTAAGTGCAGGCTTTAATTGAATCAAGCAGGGACATTTTGACACCCATGACCACCTTTCATCTGACATCCTATAATTTAAATTATTTTTCCATTAATTACTAGAAGATTAATATTCTGCAGAATTTTGTAGCATTTTTTTCAGTGCCTGCAGCATATCCACAGCCTGCTGAGACTATAGTGACACAAGTTTAATTTACTAGTAATTGCCACAGGTAATGGTTTTTAAGCCACCCTAGTGATTACCTCTCAAACCCAAGGTGCCAGCATATGATAAAACTTTATAGGAACAGCTAGGTGTCCTACTGGAGGGAGGTATGTATATATTAAAGGGTGAGATGCACAACTCAACGTAAGTTATAAACGTAACATTTCAGTCGTGCGTAGTGACACCTTTGTTAGGCGCAGATATGCAGATACGCAGTTGCGTACACATCATTTCAGCAAACACAACACTTTTTTTATTGCAGTAGAGAGAGAGAGAGAGGAGAGAGAGAGGGGGGCGAGAGAAGAGGAAAGAGAGAAAGAGAGAGAGAGCAGAGGAGAGAGAGAGAGAAAGAGAGAAAGAGAGAGAGAGAGAGAGAGAGAGAGAGAGAGAGAAGAGAGAGAGAGAGAGAGAGAGAGAGAGAAGAGAGAGAGAGAGAGAGAGAGAGAGAGAGAGAGAGCGAGAGAGAGGAGAGAGAAGAGAGAGAGAGAGAGAGAGAGAGAGAGAGAGAGGAGAGAGGAGAGAGAGAGGAGAGAAGAGAGAGAGAGAGGAGAGAGAGAGAGAGAGAGAGAAAAGAGAGAAGAGAGCAGGCGAGAAGAGAGAGAGAAGAAGAGAGAAGAGAGAGAGAGAGAGAGAGAGAGAAAAGAGAGAGAGAGAGCGGCAGAGGAGAGAGAGAGGGAGAAGAGTCAGTCAGACTAGATTGTTTATAAACAAATAACACCCACGTGCCGCGCTACTGTATCAGTTACGTTATCGATTGAAATGCAGGGGCGGATCCAGAGGTTTGGGTGACCAGTTTCCATAGTTCTAGTCACAGCTAGGGCGGTCCGGTTAAACGGTGAAATGCTGAAACATGTTGCAGTATTAGTCGAATTAATAAACTTTCCCCGTTTTATTTTGACAATTCTTTGCAGTTATTATTGATCAGCTGTCCTACCTTGCTAATATAAAACAATCCGCTTGTCCCTACGATGCCCTACGCTGAGATAATTAGCGGTGAAAATCTGGTATTTTCACCGAAAAAAGACTCCAGATCAGTCAGTACTGCGACTGTCTCTTGTATCTGGCGATAGCTTCGGGAAACCTCGCGTGTTTCCGTCATTCATTGACAATGAAATTTATTTTCCTTCTACTATCTTTTCTCGCATTTCCAGTCATTGACGCAGCCGTTACTCCACAAAAACGTCTTTTTATTTATCGCCATGGTGATGACCCGCCCCTTACGCTGGATGTAGTAACGCTGCAGTAATAACGTATCAAGTCAGCGCTACACAGCGGCGACCGAAGCAACATACAGTGCACAAAACAAGAGACTGTCGCAGTACTGACTGATCTGGAGTCGGTTTTCGGCAAAAATACCAGATTTTTCACCGCTCATTATCTCAGCGTAGAGGCATCGTAGGGACATGTGATTTGCTTTATATTAACAAGGTAAGACAGCTGATCAATTAATACTGCAAAGAATCATCAAAATAAAACGGGAAAAGTTTATTAATTCGACTAATACTGCAACATGGTTTCAGCATTTCACCGTTGTACACTCTCCTTCTTTATACGCTCTTCATATATTCTATATTTTGCTGTCATACAATCTGTCAGTGCACAGGCCCTTGGAGGCTCAAGTTTCAAGAAGAGTATAAGACTATATTAAGAGCAAAGCTTTCGCTCTTAATATAGTCTTACTCTTCTTGAAATTTGAGCCTCCAAGGGCCTGTGGTCAGTGTTCAGATTTTAATGAGATTATATTAATTATTATGCTGCCATCAGCATCGTGTTGTTACAGATCATGTTTAATTTATCATATATGCTAGACCTAGCTCTATAACTATAGCCCACGTACAGTTGCCACTGGCGGCAACTGTAGCCAGCGGCCAGCAGTCAACAGTAGCAGGCGCAACTGTACTCAGACTATAGTTTACTAGAGCTATGCTAGACTCACGTCTGTAGTGATAGGTTTATGCTTAGGCTGGAATGTTGTGCAATGATTAGGGTGATGATGAAGAACA
>NW_014577362.1:210119-228322 GCF_000485595.1 Priapulus caudatus
TAGTGTTACTGTTAGTGTTAGTGTTACTGTTAGTTGCTCATAGTCATAGTCATAGCTCATGGGGTCTATGTCCCCCAGGGTACTGCCGGAACGTACCCTGGGTACGGTCCGGTATACCGGAACGTACCCTGGTCACTATTTGATATGGTTAGGGTTCGGGTTAGGGTTAGGGAGTAGGCATAAGGGTTAGGGTTCGGGTTAGGGTTAGGGTTAGGGTTTTTGCATCATTCTTTGATATACGGAGTCTGTGCATCAGTTGATGATACACAGAAATCTGTGCATCACTTCGTGATACCTAAGCCTAAGGTGCCTAAAGTGGATTTGCACCCCTTCACCTATGAGATGACAGACACTGATTAGTGATTACCGGTATGTCATGACATTGACAGGTAAGTTACCAATAAATGAGCAATCCTTGATGCATGCCTCTATAACTGGCAAGATTCCTTCAAAGGATGACTTCAGAACTTCAACCATATCATTAACATTGTTTTACGCAAAAACTTGTTATGTTATGATATGAATGAATGATTTATAGCTTGTACGTTTACTTTTCTGTCACGCTGGAAGCATGGAAGTCCCGAAGTCACAAGCTAACTATTCACAAATTGCAATATCTTTATAATAACAAACATTAAAAATATATATATGTAAACATTCTTATTATATAATAATTTTATCATGTATTATTTTGTTTTTTTATTATATTATTTAGTATTATTATTTTTAAATAGGATTTTATACCTTTAACGAATAAAGATTCCAATCAAAACATGGGAGCAAATGGCGGCTATCTTGAACATAAACAATGCCGTTCACCCTGTTGCATCATAGGGTTGCATGTAGGCCCTACTGAAGTAGTTTTTGTGCGTGTTGATTTTATTCCGATGCTTAGCAATGTTATAAATTGTAAATTATGAGGCTTGTTGTGCTTCTTGAGTTCGGGATACTTTCTTATCTTGTGAATGTGAGCTCGCAACAAAGCATAGGTACCCATTATGTACAGTAACACACTGTCACGTGACACTGACACTGTCGCACGAAGGGTCGTCGACGTTGTCAGGTACTACATAACATTATACATATTATACAGATAACACACGGGCCGGCGTGCATTAGTGTAAATGCAGCGCGGCGCGAGGTATATCTTTAGACTGGTGCGCACTGCGCACGAGCCGCTTGCGGCGAGTGCGCCGTGCGCACCAGTCTAAAGATACCGAGCGCCGCGCTGCATTTACATTGATCGCACAACAGGCCAAGTGCGTTATCTGTTTTATAAAATTGCGACACACAATGAATTGAAAATAAATAGTAAGTCTAGATCACGAAAATTTATTTCAATTCCGAACGTCAAAACAAACACATTTACAGTTTAGTAAATTGCTTCACACACAATTAACAGTATGTCTAGATAAACAGTTTAAGATAATAGTCTAGATAAATAGTCTAGATAAATAGTCTAGATATCGTGTTGGTGTGCGCGTCGCGCTCCTCTGCCGCGGTCCTGGGTGTTGTTGCCGTTAGCGTGTTTGTGTCCTGACTGAAGCAGAGTCTTTTGAGAATGTGAGAATGAACCGCCACAGGGGGAAACAATTGCTTTACTTGGCCTAAATTCAAACTACAGCTACGTGCACGTGCAATCTATATCGCTATCTCATTACAGGCTGTAGTGGTGTTCTGGCGCAATTCATTTTCTCGACAAATGTCAAGACAAAGTGGCATACATTAACCAGACTGTTGTTTCCATCTTTAGATTTGAATTACGCATTACGTCATTGATTTTTATGATTAGCGACTCTGATGGGTCTAGACCCATGTCAGAAAAGTTGATTTCTGATTATCAGCGAAGTTTCATATGGAACAGTCACAAACTGACCATTGAGACATGATTGAGACAGTTTTATGAATTCTTAATGACATTGAGTTCTGCTACTTATAAAGATACTGCAGAGGGGAATTTGGAAAGCTTTAGTTAATATTTTGGAACAAAATTATTTAAACTCAGTCAGTGCGTTTTGTCTTTTCTTGTTGTTGTCGTAATCTTATGCTAATGTTATTGCGCGATAATATGTTGTGCCAAAAACACATTACCATAGTTAGGATTACAATAAATTAAATTATTAATAATGTAGGCCAACCGGGCCACCTGATAAATTCCATTTGGTCACTCTGGATATTCTCATTACTACAAAGTGGCCGGCGCGCACCTGAAAAAAAAAGGTTCAAGGCATAACCCACTGCTGTTGTTATATTACAATCTATGGTACACATGATTCGTAGTATCATCGAAACTGAGTGCAACCAGACTCCTGTATATCCAAAGAATTGAATGCAAAAAACCTTAACCCTAACCCTAACCTAACAGTACCTGGTAACACAACTCCGCTTCGCTGACTACGTAATCACGAAGGTGTGTTTACTGTTAGGGTTAGGCAAGGCTCGGCGACACTAGCCTGCCTATCGCCCCGCCGGCTCCGGGCGCGGCCTCCCCGGTGGGCCGCGAGGCCCACCAAAAAACCTGATTGTCGCGGCACCAAAACAGATTTCCAAAAGTTAAAATTTTGGGGCACCTCCGATCGCACTAAATCATTAAATGTCTATGTGCATAAAAAATTAATTGTTTCTTACGGTAGTATATCTCATTCAACAAGAGAGCCCGAGCAGATCGCGGAGCGCCCGAGGCAACGTACGCACGTGCAGCATTCCTACCGCGAGCATACAAACGAGCTGCAAGACAATATTTGCAGCGCCAGCATACTATGTGATTACTATTGTATCAAGCGAAAACCTAGACAATGCGTCTAAGACAATTACGGCCTGTCTCCAGTGTACTGCTCGAGCATGTAAATATGAACTGCGGAGCTATGAAGAGTTTCCGGAAAGCAAACAATTGTATAAATAAAAAAGATGATGAAATTCTCATTTTTGTATTGATTTTTGTTCAATATTGTTAAAAAAATACGGACACACATGCGTCGGGAAGGGTCGGTAACGGGGACGCAGACCATGGGCCAATAATACGGGGAGCTTCTGTACACCTGCGTTGCTAGCGTAGCGCATCTGGATGGGTCACTGTTCCGGATCCGAAGCGGAACGAACGATACGCAAGGCGAAGCGAAAAACTATTCCATGAAGGATCATCAGTATTTTATAATCGAAGGTGTAATAGATTAGTTGATAGTTAAGTTTATTTTTATGCACTTTTTCCTGGTCTCTTTTACGCAACGAAAATATTGGAACGTTAGTCTTAGGACATATGGCTGCTTTTCTTTTTAAATGCAATGCGTACCCAGGCTAACTGTTTGATATAATTAATGGTTCTTAACTTTACTTATTAAAATCTGCAAATAATTTTATTTTTTAACTCAGTTTTCAAAAAGCTGCCAGACTATTTGAATTTATAGGATTTAAAAATGTTAATATGTCTTTATTTTACAGTTGAAAAAGCCAATTGTCCTGTTGTGTATTACACAGTTACTTGTTTTATTAATTTGCAGCTCTCTGTGACTTGATCCTCTTAAACGGTCTCCACATGCATCAGCATAAGCATGTGCACGGGCGTGTTTAGATAAAATAATGAGTGAAAAGTAGAAAAATGTAAATTGTCAAAGATTCTGGGTGAAAATTTGATGCCGGTGGAATGGATAATTTAAATGTATGCCTCAACATCATGTCCAGTGTTGCGCCATTCGTGTGGGTTTTGTTTTAAAGACTTGTTGCAATGCATCAGACGGCAATTTTCAAATTTAATATTACAATACGATATTGAAAATAAAAGATTTATAAGGTTGTTCTTTGTTCTTTTTTTTCGGGCCACCCAGAATTTTCATTTTTGGGCAACCAAAAAAAATTGAATAAAACATCAATATTTTGACGTGGCCGAAATCGGGCCACTAGAAAAATAAAAAACAGTTAGTTGTCGCGCGCCTTTGGGTCTAGTTTACGGTTATGGATTTAACAAATAACACCCACGTGCCGCGCTACTGTATCAGTTACGTTATCGATTGAAATGCAGGGGCGGATCCAGAGGGTTTGGGTGACCAGTTTCCATAGTTCTAGTCACAGCTAGGGCGGTCCGGGTTAACGGTGAAATGCTGAAACCATGTTGCAGTATTAGTCGAATTAATAAACTTTCCCCGTTTTATTTTGACAATTCTTTGCAGTATTATTGATCAGCTGTCCTACCTTGCTAATATAAAACAATCCGCTTGTCCCTACGATGCCCCTACGCTGAGATAATTAGCGGTGAAAATCTGGTATTTTCACCGAAAAAAGACTCCAGATCAGTCAGTACTGCGACTGTCTCTTGTTCTGGCGATAGCTTCGGGAAACCTCGCGTGTTTCCGTCATTCATTGACAATGAAATTTATTTTCCTTCTACTATCTTTTCTCGCATTTCCAGTCATTGACGCAGCCGTTACTCCACAAAAACGTCTTTTTATTTATCGCCATGGTGATGACCCGCCCCTTACGCTGGATGTAGTAACGCTGCAGTAATAACGTATCAAGTCAGCGCTACACAGCGGCGACCGGAAGCAACATACAGTGCACAAAACAAGAGACTGTCGCAGTACTGACTGATCTGGAGTCGGTTTTCGGCAAAAATACCAGATTTTCACCGCTCATTATCTCAGCGTAGAGGCATCGTAGGGACATGTGATTTGCTTTATATTAACAAGGTAAGACAGCTGATCAATAATACTGCAAAGAATCATCAAAATAAAACGGGAAAAGTTTATTAATTCGACTAATACTGCAACATGGTTTCAGCATTTCACCGTTGTACACTCTCCTTCTTTATACGCTCTTCATATATTCTATATTTTGCTGTCATACAATCTGTCAGTGCACAGGCCCTTGGAGGCTCAAGTTTCAAGAAGAGTATAAGACTATATTAAGAGCAAAGCTTCGCTCTTAATATAGTCTTACTCTTCTTGAAATTTGAGCCTCCAAGGGCCTGTGGTCAGTGTCAGATTTTAATGAGATTATATTAATTATTATGCTGCCATCAGCATCGTGTTGTTACAGATCATGTTTAATTTATCATATATGCTAGACCTAGCTCTAGTAACTATAGCCCACGTACAGTTGCCACTGGCGGCAACTGTAGCCAGCGGCCAGCAGTCAACAGTAGCCAGCGGCAACTGTACTCAGACTATAGTTACTAGAGCTATGCTAGACTCACGTCTGTAGTGATAGGTTTATGCTTAGGCTGGAATGTTGTGCAATGATTAGGGTGATGATGAAGAACATACAGAATAGAGATGTCTATTCTATTCTAGCTCTAGTACTATAGCCCGCGTACAGTTGCCGCAGGCCTGCGTACTACTACTACTACTACGTAGTACTACTAGAGTAGTGTCTAGAGATATGAGATGGGCGCCAATCCACTTTAGGCACCTTAGGTATCACGAAGTGATGCACAGATTTCTGTGTATCATCAACTGATGCACAGATTTCTGTGTATCATCAACTGATGCACAGACTTTCTGTATATCAAGGATTGATGCAAAAACCCTAACCCTAACCCTAAGTCATAAACTATAACCTTAGCCTTAGGTATCACCATATATATATCATATACAACACATATGTGTTGTATGTGTTGCAGGGCTCGACTTTAACGGTGGCCCGGGTGCCAATGGCCACCTGAAACGGCGTCGGGCCACCTGAAACTGTCGGGTTGGTGGCCCGCCTGGCCACCAATAAAAATAAGGCCGTGGCTATGCGACAGCCGGACGAGGAGCCGCTAGGCTACGCGTCCGGACATCCATCTCACACAGAGATCTTGCGACACGTACACGCATGATTGCGCAAGGGGACGCTCTGCTGATTGCCGTGTGTGTGTGTGTGTGTGACGTGTGTGTGTGTGTGCTTCTGCGCGCACGCGCGTGTGTGTGTGTGTGTGCCCGTGTGCGTGTGTGTGTGCGCGTGCGTGTGCGTGTGTGATGTGTACGTGTGGTTTACTGGAAGCAGATTCCTGAGAGATGTGAATTCAGCAACAAGAAACAATGCTTTCTTGGCCTAAATCAAAACAGTAGTTGCACGTCAAATCTATTCAGCTAGTCAAATCAGCTGTGTGGGTTCTTTGCGCAATTCATTTCTCCAACAAGTTCCAAGACAAAAGTGCAGTACATAACAGAGTGTTTGTTATCATCTTTGATTTTTGATACGATATGATTGATTTATGCGATTAGGCTCTGATGGGTCTGACCCCATGTCAAGAAATTGATCTGCATTCATCAAAGGGTTCAGATGACAGTCACCTGACAGTGAATGATTGAAGGACAGTTTTGTATTGACATCTTAATACATGAGTTTCTGCTACTTAATAAAGATACTGCCCACAGAGAATTTGGAAAGCTTTTTAATATTGGGAACTTATTTAACTCAGTCAGGTTTTGTTTTTTCTTTGGCTTCGTTGTTCGTAATCTAAGCTTATGTTATTGCGATTATTTTGACCAAAACACATTACCATAGTTAGGATACAAATAAATTATTTAATAAATGTAGCACAACCAGGCCACCTTGAAAATCCATTTGCCACCTGAATCTCATTACTTCAAGTTGGCGCCGGCCGGCCACCTGAAAAAAAAGTTCAAGGGAACCCCTGTGTTGATATATAGTATCTATAGCGTACACAGATTTCTGTTGTATCATCAACTGATGCACAGACTCTCGCTAATATCAAAGAATGATGCCAAAAACCCTCAACCCTAACTAACCTAACAGCTAACGCGGTACACTTCCGCTTCGTGATACGTTATCACGAAGTGTTTACTGCTTAGGGATCTAGGCAAGGCTCGACACTAGCGCGGGCCCGGTGGCCCGGGGCACCAAAACTTGATGTCGGGCCACCAAAAATTCCAAAAGTTAAAATTTGGTGGCCCGATCGCGGCCACTAAAATTATAAAAGTGTCTATGTGCATAAAAATAATTTTTCTTACGTGCTAATCTCATTTCAATGAGGACCGCGAGCAATTCGCGGACGCGCGGGCACACCGTACGCACGTGCCTAGCATTTCTGGACCGCGGCATACACGGGCGCACGGCATATTGCACGGCCAGATACATGTGATTACATCTGTATCAAGCCGAACCAGACAATGCGTCTAGACAATACGCCTGTCTCCAGTGTACCTGTGGAGGCATGTAAAATGAACGCTGAGCGAACTGGAGGTTTCGAAAGCAAACAAATTGTTCATAATAAAAAAAATGATGAAATTTTCTTTCATTTTTTCTTAGATTTTGCTTCAAATTGTTAATAAATACGGGACACACATGGTCCGGGAAAGGTCGGTACGGGACGTCAGGACACATGGGCAAAATACGCGGACGTCTGGTCACCCTTGATTGCTAGCTGCTGCACACTGTGCTCCCACTGTTTTCGCGATCCGAAGGTACGAACGACAAGCGAACCAACTATTCCATGAAGATGATCAGTATTTTAATCCGAAAGTGTAATATTAGTGATTAGTAAGTTATTTATGCCATTTTTCCTCTGTCTCTTTACGCAACGAAATATTGAACTTATCTAGACATATGGCCTTGCTTCTTTCTTTTTAATGCCATTGCGTACCCAGAGCTACTTTGTTGATATAATTAAATGGTTCTACTTTATCTTATTAAATCTGCCCCAATATTTTATTTTTACAGTTTCAAAGCCTGCCAGACATTTGAACTTTTATCGAGATGTAAATGTATTATGTTTTTATTTTTAACATGAAAGCCCATGTGTTGTTTGTTTTATTACAGTTACTTGTTTTATTATTTGCATGCTCTGTGACTTTGATTTCTTGAAACGTCTGCAGCTGATCGATCATAGATCGTGGACACGCGCGTGTTTAGAATTAAATAAGCAGTGAAAGTAGAAAAATGGATGCCCCAAGATTCTTGATGCCGTGAAAATTTGACTTGCCGTGATAGACTAATTTAAATGTTATGCCTCAATCATCCAAATGTCAGCTGCTGTGCCATCGTGTGGCGGTTTTTGTTTAAAGACTTGTGCCGCAAGTGCATCAGACGGCGCCCATTATCAAATATATCACAATACGAGATTGAAAATAAAGATTTTTACTAATGTTTTTCTTTGTTTTTTTCGGGGCCAACCAGATTTCATTTCGGCCGCACCAAAAATTGCAAAAAATCAAAAAAATGATTTGGCTGGCCTGATCGGGCCCACTGAAAAAAAAACGTTTAAGTGTCGAGCCTTGCGGTTAGGTTAGGGTTAGGTTTTTGCATCATTCTTTTGATATACGGCAGTCTGTGCCATCAGTTGCATTGATACACAGAAATCTGTGCATCACTTTCGGTGATACCTAAGCCTTAATGGTGCCTAAACGTGCGATTTGCACCCCTTCACCTATGAGATGACAGACACTGATTAGTTGATTTACCGGTAATTCATGACAATTGACAGCGTAAGCTTACCAATAAAATGAGCAATCCTTGATGCATGCCTCTATTAACTGGCAACGATTCCTTCAAAGGATGACATCAGAACTTCAACCATATCATTAACATTGGTTATTACGCCAAAACTTGTTATGTATGATATTGATTGAATGATTTATAGCATTGTCACGTTTACTTTTTCTGCTCACGCTGCGAGCATGGAAGTCCCGAAGCTCACAAGCTAACTATTCACAAATTTGCAACTATTCTTTATAATAACAAAACAATTAAACAATTAATATAGTAAACATTCTTATTATATAATAATTTTATCATGTATTATTTGATTTTTTTATTATATTATTTAGTATTATTATTTTTAAATAGGATTTTATACCTTTACGAATAAAGATTCCAATCAAAACATGGGAGCAAATGGCGGCTATCTTGAACATAACAATTGCCGTTCACCCTGTTGCATCATAGGGTTGCATGTAGGGTCCCTACTGAAGTAAGTTTTTGTGCGGTTACGTTTGATTTTATTCCGATGCCTTAGCAATGTTATAAATTGCTAAATTTATTGAGGGCCTTGTTGTGCTCTTGAGTCGGTGGATACTTTCTTATCTTGCTGGAATGTGAGCTCGCCAACAAAGCATAGGTACCCATTATGTACATAACACACTGTCACGTGACAACTGACACTGCTCGCCACGAAGCGTTCGCTCGGACGTTGTTCCAAGGTACTACATACATTATACATATTATACAGATAAACACACGGGCCGTGCGTGCCATTAAGGTGTAAATGCAGCGCGGCGCGAGGTATATCTTTAGACTCCGTGCGCACTGCCCACGATCGCCGCTTGCGGCGAGGTGCGGCCGTGCGCACCAGTCTAAAGCCACAGGCCACTTGCGACCGCTTTCAATAATAAAATGATCGGTTACATAAATACAACTTGTCAAGTAGCCTACTACTACAGTACCAGCAATAGGTCTTAAGTGTTTGATTTGACACTAATAACTTCACTCAAACACCGTAAATACACCGCTGCCCCAACACATAGCCCGCACGCCCATTGTGCATGCACAGATACACAGTAGATAGAGTAGTGACACCCTCCTAATCTACTGTGCTCCTATCCTATTTACAGATCCTCCTTATCTACTCCTTCCTATCTAGTCCTCTATCATCCTCCTAATCTTACTAGCTCCTCCTATCTCCTATCTACTCCTCCCTCCTTATCTACTTGTAATCTTGCTATTGCCACAATGGCGTGCGGGCTATGTGTCTGCAGCGGCTGTATATTAACGCGTGTTTGAATGAAGTATTAGGTCAATATCAAACATTAAGACCTATTGCTGGTACTGTAGTAGTAGGCTACTGACAAGTTGTATATTTATTAACCTTCATTTTATTATTGAAACGCCGTCCAAGTGCCTGTGGTCTAAAGATACTGTCGCAAGCCCGCGCTGCATTTACATGAATCGCACAACAGGCCAAGTGCGTTATCTGTTTATTATAAAATTGCGACATACAATGAATTGAAAATAAATGTAAGTCTAGATCACAGAAAATTATTTCATATTCCCGAACGCTCCAAAACAATACACATTTCAGTCTTTAGAATAACAATGTCTATTTTTTTTTTTGCATAAACAGTCTGATCAAATAGCTATAGTCTAGAAAATAAATAGGCCTAGTAAGGCTAAATCTCGAAAATTTATTCCAGTCCCGAAAGTCAAAAACAAACATTTACAGTTGATTAAATTGCGACACACACTATAAGTCTAGATAAACAGTCTAGATAAATAGTCTAGAAAATCAATAGTAAATCTCAATTCTCGAAAATTTCAGTTGATGGCTTAATTATTGTAAATGTTAACATAATCGCGAGTGTGCCAATATAACTTTTTTGCGCGCTTTTTTGCACGGTTTGGCGTCTGATTATAACAATAACAACGGCGTGTCACGTGACGCGTTTTGACCAATCATGATGCATAAAATATCCGAGCCATTTTATAAAATATATATGTACCCGAGGTAGTTTTAGGTTGTTTAGTATTATGTTTATATTTTATATGAGGTATGTGTAGGGTTACCGTTAGGGTACACTTCTTTACTGTAGTACAAGTCTGGTACACTTTGTGTATACATATATGTAGTACCTGATACGACAACGACCCCTTCAGCGACACTGTGTGTGTGTGACCTAGATACAATATGTCAATAATGTAACCCAACAAGATTAGGTGTGACCGACTGACCGTGCGCAGTGACAGTGTGGCTCATAGGGTCTATGTCCCCCAGGGTACTGCCGGAACGTACCCTGCGGTACCGGTCCCGCGTATAACCGGAACGTACCCTGCGTCAGCTATTTAGATATGGTTAGGGTTCGGTTAGGGTTAGGGAGTAGGCATAGGCCGACTCCTAGACTCGTTAGTGGAGTAGCGCGAGGGTATGGTCCGGCATATAAGTATAGTATCCAGGGTACGTTCCGTTACCAGACCGTACCCAGGGTACGTTATGGCAGTACCCCGGGGGACATATAGACCCTCTCGTGCAGCGACAGTGTGTCTGTGTGTGAACTGAACACGATTCCTGGGTTTGTTTTGTATTTCTGAATTCTGTGACAGTCAATTGGTATTGAATATTTTGGTATCATCTGCAAACTTTAATATATGGCTTGTGACATTTTCGTCTATATCATTGATGTAGATGAAGAACAGTACTGGGCCCAGAACTGAACCTTGAGGGAGCCAACTTGTTACCCGTGACCCATCTGAAAATTTCCTATTTAAGACCACTCGCTGCTTCCTATTTGTGAGCCATGACTCTATCCATCTACTGACCTGTACCGTGATACCATGTGCTTGCAGTTTGTCGACAAGTCGTTTGTGTGACCAGTACCTTATTGAAGGCTTTAGAAAAGTCCATGATGTATATTGCATCCACAGGGTCTCTGTGGTCTACATACTTCGTCACTAGTTCGAGGAACTCCAGTAAATTCGTTTGGCATGACCTACCACTCGTGAACCCATGCTGAGAGTCTTTAATTAGCTTGTGATGATTCAGATGGTCTACTATGGCTGCCCTGATGTGACTTTCTAACACTTTACATATTATAGAGGTTAGACTAACTGGTCTATAATTGCTGGCTAAGCTGCGCTTTCCTTTCTTAAAGATTGGAGTCACATTCTCGCATTTCTCCAGTCGTCAGGTACCACACCATCATTCATGGAGCTTTCAAAGATTTTTGAGATTGGAGTTGCAGCTTCTTTCGCTACTTCTCTAATGACATTTGGCACTATGGACAGTTGTGCCTGTAACCAGCGACTCGTACAGTCGTAGTGTGTGCTGTACCTGCTAACGCTAATGAACACACTGACACTGTGATAGCTGGTGGATAATGCATTAATCGATTCCAAAATATCCCTATGACTATGACTTATGTTATGGAAAGATTTATTTATATAAATTCCTCGTGGTTCATATACACCTAGCTCTAGTACTATATAGCTCGCATACAGTTGCCGCAGGGCTATAGAACATTCTATTACGAATGCTAGGGACCAACTTATTCACGGTTACTCACGGCTATAAAACGTCTGTGGTAGGCAATTAATGCCTCTTATCCGAAGTGAATATGTCTCAAGTCATATCAGCTACTAAAATTTAACCTCTAACTATCGTTGAAATGGTCTGCTTGCGGTATTTCTTGTGAACGAACATTCGATTTACGAACTTCAAACAGCCATTTTTGGTGGCGCTGCAGCAGCGCCAGTCAGCGGGTTGGTCCCTAGCATTCGTAATAGAATGTTCTACAGCCCTGCAGCAACTGTAAGCAAGCTATAGTACTAGAGCTAATATACACCCTGCACGCCTTGCAGGGCTCGAATTAAGCGACGAGAAGGGCAAGGCAATTTTTTTAGGGCATGTGAGAAATCGCCTTGAATTTTCTCTAAAATAGAAAGGCACCAAGGCAACTCTCAAAATTTGAGAAGGGCACCAAGGCACTTTTGTAAAATAAAGGGAAACTCATAACAAATTAGTACATCAACATCGTCTTGCTTTTAATGTACAAAACAATATGCCCCCATATGTAAGCTTACACCGTAACACTGACCCCTGTACCCACCTCTGCTAATGGAAGTACAGTAACAAGAAATTTTACATGCCCGCTATCAGGAGCAAATAATTATCCGATGCTGTTATTATTCCCTCCTGCGACTATCAGTTTTTAGCTCATCATTGCAACTACAGCACGCACGCGCACGTGTTATGTTGATTCGACTAAAAACAAAACTAGGGCAGTAGATTAAAGGGCACCGACAGCAATTACACAAAAGGGCAAGGCAGGTGACTGCCGTCGGTCGGGTTGGATTTTCAGGGGCAGTACGGCGATTGATAGGGGCACCGACGGCAATTGCCGTCGGTGCCGTCGGTTAATTCGAGCCCTGACGCCTTGTGTATCTCAAAGTCTTGAACATACATCTAGCTATTTGTATCGTAGATTGATGCACTGATTTACTTCACATCAGCTCACAAAATGATGGGAAACCATGAATTTTTCTGTTACACAGATGTCTGCATCATTTTCCATCGTTCATATATTACATAAATAGAATGTGTATTTGTATTCAAAGTGATGCAATGATTTACATGTGCAAATGAGGAAACATAACTGTTTCATTCTGTCACATATGCAGTTCAGAATCTGAATGATTACGGTGCAAGACCATTACGGTACTAAAACACCTGAGTTGTCTGAATCGTTTCAAGATACATAAAGTGTGTAAGGTATATTCGCACCAATTTAGCATTTATGTCTTGTAGTCTATTGTAAATTGATCAGAATTAAGTACTCATGGCAGTATTTCTTATCTACACTACAGGCAAAGTACACATAGGCTACCCTGCTCATCTAAATCAAGCTGTTGCCGACCCAGAAGTATACAGATTTCGAGAGAATGATCTCACAGGGATCATACCGGTATTCGTTAATACGATTAATTCCAAGGCAGCTGAGACCGACGACGTTAACGTGACGTGCATTTTGATCCCGGACTCTGCCGTAGGTTATGCGTTAGTTAGATTCGGAGGCGTTGTAGTGAGTGGCAGTGTAGGGCATGGAGAAGTTCCACTGGACATCCTGGGACCTGGACGAGAAGTAGCGGTGACATGCAGCGGAGAGTCCTCCGTGTACAACCTTACATCAGGTCGACAGTTTGAATACAACACCTCCACAAGTTCGGCCAGGTAATGGCTAAGCTGTTAAACAAATCTTAGATGATACACAGTGCAATGCATGAATTGAGTTAATATAGTAACTTATAATCTAGAGTGCATGAGCTGTAAAGTAATTACACTTGCAGTTAATGTACAACATCTCCCAGTTCATGGTATGAGATGGTATGAGATGGTATTAACTTTTGAACACGGGAGTCCAACGGACTCCCTACTCTCAAAAAGAGGGAGTCCGCAGAAAAATTAGGGAGTCTGCAGTCTGAGGTTCAAAATTAAAGATATTAACAATAACGCATGTGCTTATTTTTAAGATTCAGGAGGTTGCACGTCTGCCAAATTTTCTTTGGGCATTAGCTAAAAAAAACAACGCTAATTTCGCGAGGCCATGCTTTGGAACGAACTAGTTAGTATGGCAGAATTTTCAGGGAGTCACGGACTCCTGCATATTATGTCAAATCAGGTAGTCCGACAATAAATCAGGGAGTATTTGACTCTGGACTCCCGTTAATTTCGCACCCTGTTTTACCGTGTCAGGGAACTTGTGGTATCCGGAGCAGCTACCGTACAAATCTGCGGAGAGGTCGTTCTCGTCCCACCAGTTGTCGGAAAGTTTGACACTTTCAGATTGAGCTTCTCAGATGTGCTAGAGAGTTCAGTGAAGATATTCTGCTCAGCTGTTCAAGACCAGGGTGGTAGGTTACTTGTGCATGCAGTCCAGTAAAATTATGTAATATTTTAACAAGAAGTGAGCACAGCAGATTACAAAGTTCTGTTTAATTAAAAGTTTTGCCTAGAGTTAAGTCTACCTAGATATGAGGGGACATTTTATTAACCATATATAATATATAATAGTAAATAAAATACAAGCTTCTTTAGAGCTGTACAATTATGTGAGGCACCTGTCTCTTTTCAGGATCCAATATGGAGTTGGAGTTCACCAGCCCTGAAGTAGCATCTGGAGTACACGAGGCATCTATCAGTTATAGGTTGCTGTCACCAGGGGTCTCCACTTACGTTATCTGTGTGGGCCAGTCAGTCAGTGGTGACCAGTACTTGAACAGTACATCTGGGCGAGAAGCAGTGAGCTTTGTGCTTGATGTTGGTGATATCGCAATCATTCCTAGCCTAGCCACAGTGAGAACAACATCTTTTGACGTAAGTAACACAGCAACCTTCTTATACGTTTACACTTTAAAAAAAGATCAAATTCTCATTTTCCTACTCACGAATGATTGTCGGCTGAACGTGAAGGCTGTGCTCGTGATCGTAAACCTGCCTGAGATAACACTGTGTAGGTTGTCACACGTTACACGAATGCTACCTTGCTTCTCGGATCTTGCCGTGTCACTGAAAGTGATGACATCACCGTGAATAGTAAAAGTAAACAAAAAAATTATGTCCACTTTTTCACAAAATGTAAATGATTTTGTTCACTTTTTATGGTTTAAAAATTGCTGCATTGTACTTCCTATTTTGTTATTCCGTTCAATGTGAACAAACACTCGTGACTCGTACATAGCCCATAGCAAGCATTTAATGTCGTGATCATTATATCAAATTGCCCAGATTTTTGGATTTTTAACTAGTTGAGAAACAATCTTATCAGGTAAGAATTTGACGATACATTTAGTCTCGTTAGTACTTACTTTTAATGTAAAAAAAATTGGAATAAAATTTTTACAAATATACACCATAGAAAATTTGTGATGTAGTCAAATGAAGTCGGCGTGCGTTGTTCTCAGGCGTTCCTCATCCTGGACGCACCCGTCGCGGACGATGGACCGGGTGACGTGACGTTCCAGTGCAGGGTCGAGCAGATGGACGATGCACACGAAGCTATCGCCGCCAGAGATAGCGCACGCTGTCAGCTTCCCTCCTCCGCTCCAGCTGCAGTCGCCTCACGAGCAGGTAGTGGGGAGAGAACTGCTGCGATCGTGTCAGTTCGTGACACTGGTGACACTTGTTGACACTTGTTGTGACACTTGTTAACAGATTCTTTGTAAGGACTCGCAGTGGTTGCATTTCTCGCCAAACTTGTTTGCAGACGATCACTTGTTTGTCGAGTCGGGGCAGAGTTGCCGAATTCTAAATCGTCGGCTGAGTCCGGCAACTTTATGCTGCTTGTGGCAACCAGTGTGAACGTCTGTTGCGCCTACAATAACGAGATAGGTTAAGCTTGTGTTAATTTCTGTGAAATTTTGAGCGTTTTTAAATTAATGTGTGTGACCGAGCCTAGGTGAAAGAGGTTATTGTAGTGACGTGCCACCCACGTTGTGTGATGGTATCGATTGTATTCGGTTTCGAATGATGCACCTGGAGAACGTAATCGATATTAGCATTTGTCATTATCATTTGTCATTTTATCAGATGACGCAGGTGAAGTAATGACAGAAGGTCTTCCTGAAGCACCAACGTCAACAGCAGCTGACCACAACATCGAGAAACGACAAGTTACTGCAAGTACAAGTACAAGTACAAGTGTTCCTGTTACAGCAACAACAGGCACAGTAACATTAGGTGCAGCCGAAGGCCTTACTAATGAACCCAACGTCGAGCCCTCTAGCACTGAAGTTACGGGTGTGACCTTAGGGGAAATTGGTACAACGAGCGAGCCACAGGGGCAATTAGACTCATCTGTTGAAATAGCGTTAACCGATGAATCAGAAACGGTGACAGGAGGTGACGACATCAGTGGAATAGATAAAACTCCGATTCAACAGTCTAATGTAACCAGTGCAAGCACTGCAAATGTCACAACTACAGAACAGCCCAATGTAGCCACTACAAGCACAGCAAGTGACAGCATGACACAGAAAACAAATTTGACCAGTCCAAGCCCAGCAAATGGCACAACTACAGAACAGCCCAATGTAACCACTACAAGCACAGCAAATGACAGCACGACACAGGAAACTAACGTGACCAGTCTAAGTACAGCAAACGACACAACCATGGAGGAAGCCAACGCGTCTGTTGCAAGCACAGGGACTGACAACACTACACTGTCACACGTTGCTGTGAACGGCCCAACCTCCATCGCACTGCAGCCAGATACTGACATGCCAGTGGAACCATGGGAGCTAGAAAGGGAGACCCTTGTACTGACGGTAATTACTATGGAAGTGTTCACGTGAAGTTGCGGGCAGAGTTTCTCTTGCTGCTTGTCATTCTTTGTCAATCATGCTTTGATCTTGTTATGCTTTGGTTTTCTGTGTTTTGGTTTATCCAACACTTCTCTGGCTGTATTATCGAGACGAAAGTGAACGTTATTTGTGCGTCAAGAAAATTTTAATTTTATCTCATCACTGATTGCATGCATGCATCCTTGAATAATTGATCTGCGGTATATATCCATTATATCCTCTAATATTTTTGCGAGAAACGTTTTCCCACCGGAATCTCTTCAGTGAATTGACACCATAGAAATAATATAGGTAGGTGTCTCTATGTAATTCTATGATTGAAACAGAACTTAGTGGGAGCTGATGGCACTAGTTCCCGGGTCATTGTTCAGTAGTCATAATCCTGTTTCACTTACAGGAAGGCGATTTGTTTCGGAAGCTGGCATTGAGGCGCAGTTCGTACCCCGCGCTGCCGGTCATTGAGTACCTACTGGTCACCTGCTGCGCCACACCGGACACCAACCAGAACCCCAAGTATACGAACAGGTCGGCAGCGGCGTTCGTCGTCGCTGATCTGCAGAGCGCCGTCGTCGTGAACTGGACGAGCGCCGCGGGTGAGGAGTTTTGGGCGTGGATCGTGGCGTGTGTCCCGTGACATCGACGGTGGAGAAGAGAGTGTGATGTCGAGCGAATGTGATCGTGGACGACTCTAGTGCAGTGATATTCCGCGTCTTGTTTTTGCGTGCACTGCTTCACGTTCATATATCTGTGTGTGCGTGCGTGCGTGCGTGTGTGTGTGTATGTGTACGAGCATGTGTGCGAGCGTGTGTGTATATCAGGAGTGATCAAATACAAACATTTGTTTTATTGGCTCCTGATGCAGTATGTGTGTATATATATATATATATATATATATATACTTACATATATATACATTTATGTACGCGTATGTAGTTACACTAGGTAAGCTGGATTACGTGCGCGTGTGACTGACGTGGCTTCCTCGTCCACAGACGTGCTCGACGAGGATCGAGAGACGGAGATGGAGAAGGCTGAGTACGTGGAGGTGGCACCGTGTGTGTGTGACCTCAGTGCCGGACACTGCGACACCAACTGCTGCTGCGATACGGTAGGTAACACCACAGGCACTTGGAACGTCTCAATAAAAAAAAATTTATGGTCAATAAACACTAAATGTATTTACTATACTTGTTGTTTGGGCACAGCGGCGTGCGTGCGCTGTACTTGTGTGTTGCAGAGGAGCATTTGAACGGCATTTACAGGAAGTCATCGGCAGTAATAGGCGAAAGAGACTTAGAGAAACATTAAGACTGGTAGTAAATACATTTCGTGTTGATTTACCATAATTTTTTTTAGCTCATCTGACGTAGTCAGGTGCAGCTTGTAGAATCGCATGATCGTCCGTCCGTCCGTCCGTCCGT
>NW_014577362.1:233021-246381 GCF_000485595.1 Priapulus caudatus
ACTTTCATAACGATCGCAACGAACATTCCTTTGAGAAGGTTCCTGATGCCTTCCACTGTTTCGGCGTGTATGTGAACACATTTGGGACTAACAGGGTTTACTAGAATCCCACCACTCCACCACAGAGTCACCGCAGTAGACGTTAGATGAGCGCTGTCGCTCCGCGGCACTTGTTGTAAGTGTGCGTGCTTGCATGAGTGCATGCCTGTGTGTGGGAGTGGGTGCCTGCTACTGGGGTCTAGCTTTACTAATTATAATATTATTAGCAGTAATATAATAAGAGATAATTTGTTATTATCTTACTCCTAACAATATTATAAAACTAGCTATATTATCTACAGTTCTGCTCTAATTTTACCGAAACGTGACTGTAGGTGGCGCCACATTGGCTCTGGCTAGGAGGGCTATGTAATAAATGAGTTTATGTATATTATTGATGTATTTTCAAGCCCTTGACAACTGCATCGCCGGAGGTTAGTGAGATGACGACGGCACAAGGGACCGAGGAGGAGAGCACTAGCGAATCAACTACAGCAGCACCCGAGCTCACACCCTCACCTGCTCTGCTGTCACTCAATATAAACCAGGTAGGGCGGTTTTACGGAGAGAAATTATCTTACGATTGGTATCGTCGCTTTGGGGGCGTCGCTGACTGACTGTCCAGGCCTATTCTTCACACATGACTGCACCATGGTACAATTGGTTTAATTGAGAACTGTAGCAGTGACTTGTAGAGAATTGTAGCATGCCACAGCACCACCTTATTCAACAAAATGATTTGAACTACGCTAGCCAGTGGTGGTCTTGAGGATAGCACACTTGAGGCAGATGCTGCGAGGCCTGGTGATTGAGTTCCACCATGCTCACTGCTGTTGTGCAATTGAACAAGGCTGTTTATTCCAATTCACTTTAGGCGCCACATGCTGTTCAGCTGTTGAAATTGGTTTGTGTTATCGTTATGAGGCTAACAACCTCATTTGCATAACAGCGAGTAGCACTGCTAGGAGAAGTCTGTTTATGTAACATAGCAACACAATTTCAGAAGGCTTTTTCTCCCCGAATTGAGCGGAGAAAAGACGAGAAATTACCGCATTATAAATCTTCGCACGAGAGGTTGACTGATGGCCGGCGATGCTATTGAGTGTAACTGTTGTTTTCCTGCACAGATCATCAGAGACATTGGAAAAACTTTACTGAAGGAGCCGCCGGGCGACTTCCCGCTCGAAGGTGAAGCCATCTGCAACGACATGACAACGGGAGCCATCCTGGATGTGCTCTACACGGAAGCTGGACGTAGCAACGGTGAACCCATCTACGAAATCATCGGCGCCAAGATAAGGTACTGCATACGCTGTATATTTCGTAGTGGTTTAACTTTCGCGAATTTCGCGAACACGTCCTCGACCGCAAAAATAACCACACGCGAAAATAACAACATGCTGTTCTTCACTGATTCGGGAATTCGCCGACAGCGAAATTAACCACTCGCGAAATTGTCTGTCAAGTCTGAATTTGCGGAAATATCTGTACGCGAAAAATATGGCGTATACAGTACGCTGCGTGCGTTCGCGGTCGTAACAAACTTTACGTATTCGCGGCATGGTTGTGTGATACCGGAATTAGCATGGTTCGAGCGCCTGTTCCACTGTGAAGTGACGTTTGTGAACCGCAGGTTGCCACAGCCGAGTCAACCCGAGTTTGGCAGTGGGCGTGACCGCTTGCCCTTGCCTCAAAGTTTATAACCTATCACGTGCATGCACGAAATCACGTGCGGTGTTACGAAACGATGGCGATCGCGATGAATATTTTACAGCTACATCACGTCCACGTGGAAACTCAGCTGCTCCGGGGCGGAGAGCGTCCGATGCCGTAACGGCAGCGACGACCTCGAATCTTTTGCAATCACTACGAGCGTCGCGTTCACTGAAGTACCTGCAGAGCCGCCTGCACCTGTGAAACGGTAATAAACGTGTGATGTCGTCTCCACGAACAAACACCGTTGAATTCCGACTAGCGTAGGTGGCCGTGTCCATTGCTGTTGCCTTTCTTATGTAGATATTATATCATCTGTATTTCCTAAAGGATCTGTTTTATGTTGTTTATCGTGTCATCCGCATAACTTACATTATGTGTATTTCTTATTTTGTATTTTGTGGTGTGTGTTACCCATCTTAAAAATTACTCTAGCGAAATAGAGAGTATTTATTAGGTGAATCACTGCTCGACTGGCCATGGTCGTCCGTGCATACTTCCTTAATATTTCCCAGCACTGCATCACTCATTTTCCCTACACTGCATCACTCATGTTTCTTGCACTGCATTGCTCACGTTTTTAGTTTACTAGAATCCCACCACTCCACCACAGAGTCACCGTAGTAGACGTTAGATGAGCGCTGTCGCTCCGCGGCACTTGTTAATTGAGACGTTTCAAGTGCCTGTGGGTAACACGGCTTGCATTGCAGCACATCTAGCATGGTTAGCATAGCAGCACCAAAGTTATGGAACGAACTTCCGTCGACACTCCGCAACATTTCAACACTTAGTAGTTTCAAAGCTAGCATTAAGACCTATCTTTTTAAATTAGCTTTTAATGTATAGGATTTCATCTTATTTAGTGATTACTTAGTCAACTTTGTTTTAATGTCATTGTATCTCGCAGTTGTAGCGATATATCACATGTACACATTTATTATCATTTCATTTTATTGTTCAGTCATTTACGATATTGATGTGTTGTGCTTTTGATTATGTAAAAGGGGACAATATAAATAAATAAAATAATAATAATAATAATAACATCACTGGCTAGCATCGATGAAGAGAGGAGGTTAGCTGTGTCCTAGCAAATCGACATCGCATCGACGAAGCGAGGAGTCTCGAACGATTGAGACAATCGTGTCCTAGTAAAATCACACGCATCATCGGTTTTATTCGCTGTGATTATCAGAACGCGGCCGTCATCCGGTGGTTAAGTTGACCGTCTGCTACAAAAAGGGCCGTAAGAAGGACATCTCGCTAGCTGATACTCTTCAACCTTGCACACGTTAATATTGGAACGATGACGTATCTACTGAATTACAGTGGAATTAAACTCAGCAGTCGAATAACGATGTGGTTCAGTGCGTTGGTGGTGTCGGTCGGACGATCGTTGAACGTTGAAGCGAGTGTCGGGCTGTTAGACCAGTGTTTACACATTATACAGATTCGTCATATCAAGAGTAGATAATATAACATGTCATAACATGTTAAATTGTCTACTCTTGGTCATATCGATGTCCTCATTAGCACTGTGTGGGCTCGCATGCTTGTATGTGGATCATGTAGATTTTTGTTTGCTTCACGCAGGACTGCCGGGCAGGGTCCATCGCGTCGTTTCACTGCAAGGAAGGACTGCCAGGTGGACAGCCAGCAGCGCCGTACACGTACAACTGTAGTTCAACACATTTCGACAGGGTAGGTAAACTCAAAGGCTTTCATCGAAAAAACGTTTAATCTCTATGCTGAGTGGGGAAAATCGTTGTACGATATCTGAATGACTGGAAAATTAGAGCAAGAACGTGGACTGCGAAATAACAATAGGTTTTCAGGATAACATGAAAAGAATGTGATGTAACTTGTTATTAATATAAGCTTCTTACGATGCATATGATCATTCATGAACCCATAATAGTATAGTATACATGTATGATGCACTTGGTATGAAACTGGCAGTTGTAATGCACTAGTCATTCCTGTTGTAGGCTGGCTGGTTTCCTGCCCTATGTGTGCAGAAATCCAACACTCCCTACCTGGGCGAATATTATCCTACTTTACCTGCACTGTTCACAGAGACAAGGTAAGCTATGCCCATGTACGCACCGTAACATTTCGGCGGTTTAGTTCACGTGAGAATATCAACGCGGGTATGAAAATGCGTTAAGATCAAGGTTGTACATCCAACTAAATAATCTTATACAGGGTTCTCCCCAGGATGAAATTCAAACAGGGGGGAGGGGAGGGGGAGCTGCACCCATGTCTACCTTTACTAACCGCTGCACCCATGTCTACCCTTCCTAACACATGCGAACGCGTTCATTTCTACATGTAGATGACTATGTGCATTCCCAAACAGAGGTGTTGCTTTCTATCTCTCTATAACTCTCTATCCCGGCTACCTTGTCCATCAACTGCTGCCAGCACTACGTAAGTGACGCACGCCGCTGCCGACAGGCACTGCATCGTAATTCCGGCGATCCGCATGTGGGCGATGCGTGAGCAGTGCATCTTCAGCTTTCTGCTATGCTGCATCATGTGCAGCCATGCTACCGACGCGGCCGCTGCACCTGTTAATTACATATAACATATATTAACATATTAACATATATATATTATCAAGAGTACATAATAGGAGATCTCCTATTATGTACTCTTGATATTATATATATATTATATTAACATATAAACATGTATAGTAACAACGACGTGAACAAGGTGCGCATTAGTGCGGTGCTTTGTGTGTCGTGCTTGTTCACACCAGATTAGGAAGAACAGTGACGTGGTCTCTCGCTTGGGGATGAGAGGGGGTGGTTAGAGGAGCGGTTGACCCTCCAGATTTTTAATACAAATTTAATAGAAGCCGAATAAATGGATAGTGTAATAAGTGTAAAATAAGTGTCAATCATCGTGTAGTCATCCGTGAAACTTTCGTCACGGACCCGCCCCCACCACACTATTCACGTTTATTGCGAGCTGCCCCCCCTCTCATGTAATTACTCGGTGACGCCACGATATTTTATGACCCCCACCTCTTCTGTAGGAATTTGGTCGAGGTTCGGCCGTGAACGGAATATAGGATGCATGAGGTGGGTTGGCAAGAGATTTGGCATTCGTGAGAATTTATACAGCAATCTGTAAATAATCCCAAGCAGCTACCATATACAATCAGTCTCATTCTTGCAAGCACCACTTCGATCAGGGGTTCTTGTAGCTGTCATCAGACTTAATTAAACCAGGTGGCTCATTGAAATATGTTGATAGGTAATTAATCCATAAACGAAACAACGACTATACGTTTGCGGATACGCAGACAACCCGACAGAGCGAAGATGATAATCGTTTCCAAATATCCATTTTTACCTGATGCAAGTCCCCATATTGCCGTGTGATAATTCGAATACACTTCAAGAAATACAATGAATACTGATATTCCAAAAACCACACCAGAAATACTCCAAGCTATTTTCACACGGAGCCAATCGGCCATTTTGCTACGCTGGTCTATTGCTAGTCGTGGACTTGGCTCTAGATAATATTTGCGTAGATTTAATGTGAGTGGCTACGTCACATGTTGTGTAGGGCCTACTTAGCTTAAGTTTGTCTAGTGCATAAGCACACGTCACGCGTGAACTTTGCTCATGCTTCGTGGCATTGCACAATAATTGTAGACGAACTTTTATGTAGGGCGTCATCACACAGTTAATTTTAACAAGTCATGATACAATTATTGTATCATGACTTGTTAAAATTAACTGTGTGATGACGTCATACATAAAAGTTTGTGTATTTGGTTTATAATATACATTTATGGCATACAATGCCAACTCCAGAGTCGTGACGCATGATTTAATTATTAGTATGTGTAGGTAACTATCTTAATGGTGGAGGTTTTGTCATGTTAGCATATTATTTTTATATGCATATATCATGCATGTTAGCATATTATGTTATTATTGTTATTAGAATGTTATTATCTAGCTTGTGTGCATGCGCGCGTGCGTGTCCGTGCGTGCGCGTGTGCGTACGGGGGTGCGTGCGCATGCGCGTCTACATATGGGCGTGCGTGTGTATGAGCGCGTACATGTGTATGCGCGCGTGCGCGTGCGTACGGTCGTGCGTGCGTGTGCATTTACGCGTGTGTACGGTCGTGCGTGCGTGTGCATTTGCGCGTGCGTACGGTCAGTGGCGTAGGGTTAGGGGGGGGGGGGGCAAGGGGGGCCATGGTTGATCCGAAAGTAAATAAAAAGAGAAATGTCGGTAGTCAGAATGAAGGCTGTACATGTACTCAAAAGTGGCTCAAATACCATCTCCTGCGATCTACATTTTCACAATTTTCTGGTGGAGGACTCCATACCCCCCGCCTGTTTTGAATTTCACCCCCTCCTTGGAATCCCGAACAGTTACATATCTTGGGAGCAAAGAAAAACGAAAAAAAAATTAATGTCGCATTTTTGCAAGCGCCCAAAACAAAGATTACAGAGCTGAGAGGTGGGAGCGTAGTGTGTGGAGAGGGAGGCGGAGAAACCATTAAAATATTAAAATAAAGTATATCTACTATTTTGCGCAGTTCGCTGTTTTTGCCTCCCCCCCCCCCTGTTAAAAAATCCTAGCTACGCCACTGCGTACGGTCGTGCCTGCGTGTGCATTTGCGCGTGCGTATACGGTCGTGCGTGTGCATTTGCGCGTGTGTATGGAAGGCCATTACCGCCATAGGTAGGTTTAGCGTACGTTCAGTTGTGTGTGAGGTGTGTTGTCGTGTGTGTGTGTGTGTGGTGTGTGTGTGTGCGTGAGTGCGTGTCTGCGTGCTGTGCGTGCGTGCGTGCGTGCGTGTGTGGTGTGTGTGTGTGTGGTGTGTGTGTGTGTTATTGTGCGTGTACTTATCTATAGCTGCGGTATTCTATTCATGTACATAGATCGTGTTGGCAACGTATCGTTTGATAATTTCATGCGAGTCAACTTAGCACGAATTGCAAAATCAAGAGCAATGCAATTGAACTCACACTAAACCAATCGCCGTGCTGTATGTAGACATATTTGTATTAGGCAATCTGCCATCAGTATCATAATCCAATTTATATTATTATTATTATTTATTATTAATTATTATTATTATGCGTGTGCTGTGTCAGTTTATATAAGTACGTTTATGGCTATCTCTTTTAGTTGTACATAATAATCACAATTAAACCAAGTTTATAATCACTTTCATGCTGTACTATACTTTTACATATATGTCTTAATATCCTATACGTATATACTCGCCCCGTGATATAAGCTACCTACGTCAGGCTAGTAGTAAAGACGATATGCAGCACATAATATGTGTGTATAGTGGAATTGGTACACAGCATGTATTGGACTGATCATCAAACGTTAGCAAGACGGCCTCATAACCAACGCTGACACACAAGAGCATGGTTCACAACCCAAACCTCTCCCACACACACACACAACACACAGACACACATCAATCACAGTACACACCACACTACACACACACACACACACACACACACACACAACACCACATCACACACACATAATCACACACGACACACACACTCACCAGCACATAACACACACACAACACATGAACACACACACACATCACAGCACATCAAGACACACCACACACACATCACAACACCACACAACATAGACACACACATAGAAGACCACAGGATCACACACACCGAGACCACAACACACACACAATCAACACACGCACAAAACACTACTTATTTTATTCGCGTGCTTTAAAATCTATTTTAATCGGATTATTAAAAACACTGTTCTGATTGGCTGATATTGAATTTCGAGCTTTAAAATCCTATTTTAATCGCAATTAAAAAACCACTGTCGATTGCTGGAATTAATCCGCTTAAAATAATTTAATCGCGATTACAAATAGTTAGGTTTTTGCGGTGATGGCTTCCATACCGTTGTGTACGGCTCGTGCGTGTGCAATGTGCCGCGTTGTATGAGTCGTGCGTTGGGCATCTTGCCGCATGCTACGGCGTGCGTGTGCATTGATTTGCGCGTCGTTAACGCCCTAAACTAGAAAGAATTGCATTCGATCATTTCTAATTCTAGTCTACTTCTATTCTATTCCTCTCTTTCTATTCTAGTCTATTTATTTCTTTTTCTAGTTCTAATGTGTAAGCGGTCGTGCGTGTGTATTTGGCTTTGCGCGTAGCGTACTGCCGTATTACTTGATTTGCGCGTACGGATTGTGATACATTTTCCCTTGATTTCGTAAAAATAATATTTCTTACCAAAAAACTCGGATTCGCAGTATGAGCGTGATGGGACTCATAGCAGCTATACTTGCTAGTTCGAGAAGGATCCTATAAAAGCGGTTGGGATTTTGCCTCCTGAACACTAAACTAAACAATTGTCAAATGACTAACAAATCATCATTTTTTTGCTGTAATCACAACTACGGCTCCAAAGACCCCCGATGTTTATTATTTACCGTAAAGTGTTATCAAAGGAGTTAATAAATACAAAATAAATGTGTGTCATATATTAACTCCTGAGTGTATATATACAGTATTTCATAAAAACAAACTAAATAAACGATTGCAGTCATAAAACTAATGCACTTGACTCAACATCATCTCTCGATGATCCCTAATTTTTTCAATAGATACAATGCAAGGATGTGTGACAGGTCCTCCCAGTAAATCAGATCATAGCTGAGGCATGTAATGAAGAAAGGAAAATATATGATAGGAACAGTTGTTGTAGGGCCTGACGGATACTCGTGTTTTTACCCGTGTAACCCTTTACAGTTAGTACATACATGCGGCCGAACACATAAGGCACTGCAATGAACGCTGCACTAATTGAAAAAAGAAAGAGATCCGCATCCGATCCAGACGCACCATATGCCAAAGCTATTCACCGCCGGGGACACTCCTAATATGTGCATGGTAATCATGTACCCGTGTTTATGACTCCCTATTTATCCAAATATTTCCGGTCACCGGAGACCCCCTTTTCACATATTTTCGCGTCTCGGAGTCATAGTCCTATCTTTTTCCTGCAAGTTCCGAAGACCGCCCTCTCAACATGTCCAGTCCGGACATCATGCTTCCAGCAAGCCCTTAGTTTCAGAAGACCCCCCCCTCCCCATTTTGATGTTGCTAGTTATACGGGAGGCCCCCCGCAATTCCATCCCAAGTAGCACATACATACCCTAATTTTTGTAGGCGTGTCCTTCTCAGCTCTCCACCCATCATACCTCAATATACTCCTAGTCCTAGCTATAGTAATGTTTCCCCGCGACTCTGCACGCGCGCACGTTATTGGCGATGACAAACATCACTAAAAAGTATATCCACTCTCCCTAAGCTGCTCTAAAAGTCATCAGACTCGCTGCCTGATAAGCGGATAATATTTCATAGGATGGAATTAGGAGAAGCAGTAACGCTGCATGAAAACTATTACTTATCAAGTAGTGAACAGTACATCTATAGCATGTAATTCAAGAGCGATTAAATATTTTTAATGCGGCTCTGATTGTAATATATATATCACTATATATATAATATATACTATATTCAAGAGGCGTATTAACTATAAGAAGCTCTATAAGAAGTTTCTTGTAATATATTTGGTATATATGGTTCTGATGCTAATGGTCATCGATGAACTAAGTTGTTTATATACGTAGCCGGTAGATGGCGGAGCGAGGTGTTTACGCAACGGACACGAGAAAGTGCGGAAACAGTGAGAGATAGGCCCTAGAGTATATCGAGATCGGGAAATAATTTGAATATCTAAGATATCCATATTCAATCAATTCATATCGATATTGATTTACCTCGTTCTGAAAAAGTCAGCACGCTGAACTATTGGACATCATAGATTAGCCTAGTCAACTGTACATGACGATTGACGTGGTGTAGACATTCTTGTTGGCACGTCAAATGAACTGGAGTGGACTGTGGCAGCAGCAATTTTCAGGCCTTGCATGCTCAGTTGCCTTGAACACCGATGGAGATGGGTACTCTGTACAGATTGTCTCTGCCTCTGCTATTTCTGCTGACCGTGTTTGTTTAGGTATAGGTATAAAACGTAAACTCCCATCGTGTTGAATATTAAGACTAATAGTACTAAATGCTAACTATAATTTATAAATAAAAAAAAGATTAATATAGTTTATTATTATTAAATTTAAATATGATATTAAAAATATATTTTTTAAAATAAAATATAATAATATTAAAATATATTAAATTCTAGAAGTTTTTAAATTAAGATATATCTATAATATATAATTTTTATTATTATATAGACTAATATTAAATTTTATATTATTATAATTATAACTGATAATTATAAATTCTAAACATATATTAATAAAATCTTTGAATATTTATTTAAATTTTAAATTATCAAATTTCAAATAAATTATAATAAATATAAAGAAGAACAGAAACATTTTATAAAAAATCAAAAAATGAATAATTAATAGATATAGAGATTAAAATTTTAATATTTAATATTTAAATGTTAATTATTAAAATATATCACCTCCATCACCAAACACCTATCTTTTAAGAGATAAAATTAAAAAATTTATGAAAACATAGAGTGTAAGTATATTATTTTATTTTATTTATGAATTAATATTTTTAATAATAAAAAATTTATAGATTAAATTTAAAAAGAATTTGAATATATTATAAATTATAAATTATAGTAATTAAAAATATAAAAAAATAATAGGATACAATAAGATTAAACACCTTATTAAAATTTAATGTAATGTTTTCAAATTATTTTTGCGAAGAGATTGATTATTATATAATTTTAATATATATTTATATATTTTAAAATAAATATTTTTATACTAATGAATAAAAAATATTAAAGATTAATTAATAAAGATGATTAAAAATAAAATAATTTTTTTATATATAAATTAAAAATTTAAAAAAATTTGATAATAAAATATTAAATTTAAATTTTTAAAAATTATTAAAAAAATTCTATAAGCTATAATAAAAGATAATTTTGATTAAAAAATTTTAAGTTAAATACTACATTACTTTATTGAATATATTAAAATTATAAAATTAATATTATTAATTTATAATATAAAAAAAGATATAGAAAAATTAAAAATTATAAATAAAATTTAATCATTAATAAATAATATAATATTTAAAGAATTAAAATTAAAAAAATATCAGATATTTTTTAAATAAATTATATATTTTTTTAAAAATGATTAAATAAGATCTAAAAGTTAATGAAGTTGAGTAAAAGAAAGATAAGAGCATATTGAGTTATTACTAATACAAAGGATTTCTTATAATACTAATATTAGATAGTTTTCAATTTAAATTTTATTTATTTACTTTATGAGAACAAACTATAGATTGATCGTTTTAAATTAAGATTTAGATTTGACATCTAACATATAGCATATTCACAAAATAACTGTATATGCTATAATGTAGATTAAGTTTACAAGATTGCATATAATTAAATATTATAATCAATTTGAATGACGTAATTTTAAAGATAATAAGAAAAATAAGTTATCTATGGATAATTAATAGATCAAATAACAAAATCTTAATAAGTCTCGATATTTGAATAGTTAATTGATAACAAAAAATGAAAGAGAATTGTATAGAAGAGAGAACATTGAAAAATTGCTTATGGATAAAAATAGATAGAAAATAAGAAAAAGATTAATAGAGATTTGAATACATTAAATAATTGATAGACGTGAATTTAAAAATTAAAAGATAATATATCTTACGGACACGAATTCATAAGAAGCGATTTAGTATTAGAAGAATAAAGGAAAAGAGAAGCTACGAATTCAAAGAGCCATTATTATTGATCAAATTAGTAATAAAAAAAAATTTAAAATTATAGTATAAAATTATTGATAGGAATATTAATATCAATGGTTTTTCATCAGAGAAATACAAATTGAAAAAATTTATATCGTTAGAACAGAACTTGAAATGTAAAAAATTATATATATTAAAAGTTAGTAATAATAATCAATTAGATATATAATGATATTTGTTCTTGGATTATATAGGAGCCTATTAATTTCCAATTAAGAAAAAAAAAATATATCTTAAGATATCTTGACATAAATTTATTAATACATACTTAAATATAAAACTAAATCAAACAATAAATATATTAAACAAAGTTTAATAATCCGAATTAAATCAAGATCATCAATTTTACTATTAATGAAAAATATAATTATATATAAAGATCGATTGTTTGAAAAAAATCAAATAGAAGTAGCTAACAATCACATGCCCTTTATATAATAAAAATTTATAGATAGTATTTTTATATACTAGAAGTTAATAATTGATAAGATGAAAGTATTTATATAAATTGGATTGAAAGACAAAAAATAAAATGCATTTTTAGTAAACATGAAGAAGAGTTTTTGTATTAATGATTATAGATAAAATATTAATTCCAGTTAAAACTATATTTAAATTATATCAAAGATTCAATAATTTAAAAAAAGATAGAAATATTAATAATAAAAATATGATAATATCCACAGAATATGATTTTAATTAAATGTTTAACCATATGAATAATTAATAAGAGAAAGATAAGGTAATTTTTTATTAGTTTCTTGATTAGTAAACATAAGAAGTAATATGAATTCATTTGTATAATTAAAATTATAAATTTTAGAAAATTATAAATTCAAATTATATTAAATAAAATATTTATTTTTATATTTACTATTTATTATTATTATAATTAAAAAAAAATTTAAAATTCGAATAATAGTTATATATAAAAGATAAAGAATTAATAAAAATATAATATTTAAAAAATTTTTTTTATAATTATAGTTAATTCGAAAATATAAAAATATAAATTTTATAAATAGAAAGTTTTTTAAAATAATAATATAAAGAATTTTATAAAAATATAAGTAAACTAAAATTAATAATCAAAACAATGGATATTCTAAGATATTTATTAATATTTTTTATTAAAAATAATTAAATAATAACATATTATTAATATAATCTAAATTATGTTATTCTATGATTTTTTATGAATTCTTAATAAGTTTATAAAATATATAAATTTAATATAAAAAAAAAATTATGATATTTAATTAAAAATTTAAAGTATATAAAATTAAACAAAATTTAATATTAATATAAATTAAATTAAATAGATTGATAATAAATTAAAATAAAAATATATTAAAATAATAAAAGATTTAATAATTAAATAAAATAATTAAATTTATTATATATATATTTATTTAATTATTATATTAAATTTTTAAATTTAAGATTAAAAATTTAAATTAATTAATATATTAAATAAAATATAATAAAAATAAAAATTTATTAATAGAATTTTTAATTAAAATTAAAATTATAAAATTATTTATATATAGAAAATAAATATGATTAAAAAAATGATATAAATAAGTATGAAGAGGAGTTTACAGATTTAATTTTTTTTATCAAAACAAAATATGAAAATATAAATAATAATTTAATATAACTATTAAAATTAAATAATAATTAAATTTATACTAAATAAAAGATTAACAAAAAGATTATATAATGAG
>NW_014577362.1:246406-252475 GCF_000485595.1 Priapulus caudatus
AATTAAAAACCACTGTTCTGATTGGCTGGAATTTAATCGAGCTTAAAATCTATTTTAATCGCAATTAAAAACCACTGTTCTGATTGGCTGGAATTTAATCGAGCTTAAAATCTATTTTAATCGCAATTAAAAACCACTGTTCTGATTGGCTGGAATTTAATCGAGCTTAAAATCTATTTTAATCGCAATTAAAAACCACTGTTCTGATTGGCTGGAATTTAATCGAGCTTAAAATCTATTTTAATCGCAATTAAAAACCACTGTTCTGATTGGCTGGAATTTAATCGCGCTTAAAATACATTTTAAGCGTGATTAAAAACCACTGTTCTGATTGGCTGGAATTTAATCGCGCTTAAAATACATTTTAATCGCGATTAAAATAGGTAGGTTTTGGCGGTGATGGCCTTCCATACGTGTGTACGGTCGTGCGTGTGCATTTGCGCGTGTGTATGGTCGTGCGTGTGCATTTGCGCATGCGTACGGCGTGCGTGTGCATTGATTTGCGCGTGTGTACGGCATAGAACTAGAATAGAAGTTCTATTCGATCTAGTCTATTCTAGTCTATTCTATTCTATTCTCTTCTGTTCTATTCTAGTCTATTCTATTCTCTTTTATTCTAGTTCTATGGTGTACGGTCGTGCGTGTGTATTTGGCTTTGCGCGTGCGTACTGCCGTATGTCTGTATTTGCGCGTACGGATTGTGATACATTTCTCACCTTGAATTTACGTAAAAATAATTATTCTTACAAAAAACTCGGAGTCCAGTACTGAGCCGTGAGTGGGACTCGATATCAGCTATATTAGCTAAGTGCGAGAATGGATCCTATAGCGGTGTGGGATTTTGCCTCTGAACACTAAACTAAACAATTGTCAAATGACTAACAAATCAGTCATTTTTTGCTGATCACACGGCTCCAAAGACCCCGATGTTTATTATTACCGTAAAGTGTTATCAGGAGTTAATAATAACAAAAAAAATTGTCATTATTAACTCCTGGTGTTATCAATATACAGTATTTTCATAAATCAAACGTAAATAAACGATTGCAGTCAGTAAAACATAATGCACTGACTACACATCATCTCCGATGATCCCCTAATTTTTCATGATTACAATGGGCAGGATGTGTGACAAGGTCCTCCCAGTATATCAGAATAGCTGAGCGTGTAATGAAGCAAGGGAAAATATATTGATGAGAAGCAGTGGGTTGTAGGGCACTGAACGGATATCTCGTGTTTTACGCGTGTAACCCTTTACAGTTATTACATACATGCGCAGAACAAATAATGCACCTGCATGACGCCGCATAATTTGAAAAAGAAGAGATCCCATCCGGAATCAGACGCACCATATATATGCTCTATCACCCCGGGGGACACTCCCTATATAGTGCATGGTAATATGTACCGCGGTTATGACTCCCCTATTTATCCCAATATTTCCGCACCGGAGATCGACCCCCTTTTCACATATTTTCCGTCCCGGAGCATAGGTCCTACTTTTTTCCGCAAGTTCCGAAGACCCCCTCTCGCAAACATGTCCAGTTCCGAAGCATCATGCTTTCCAGCAAGCCCTAGTTCCAGAGACCCCCCCCCATTTTGATGTGCTGAGTTAGTACGGGAGCCCCCAATTCCATCTCTCAAGTAGCACATACCTACCCTATTTTGTAGGGCGTGTCCTTCCTCCCGCTCTCCCCCATCATACCTCAAGATACTCCTAGTCCTAGCTATAGGTAATGTGTTCCCGCGACTTGCACCGCACGCGCGCACGTTATTGGCGATGACAAACATCACTAAAAAGTATATCCACTCTCCCTAAGCTGCTCTAAAAGTCATCAGACTCGCTGCCTGATAAGCGGATAATATTTCATAGGATGGAATTAGGAGAAGCAGTAACGCTGCATGAAAACTATTACTTATCAAGTAGTGAACAGTACATCTATAGCATGTAATTCAAGAGCGATTAAATATTTTTAATGCGGCTCTGATTGTAATATATATATCACTATATATATAATATATACTATATTCAAGAGGCGTATTAACTATAAGAAGCTCTATAAGAAGTTTCTTGTAATATATTTGGTATATATGGTTCTGATGCTAATGGTCATCGATGAACTAAGTTGTTTATATACGTAGCCGGTAGATGGCGGAGCGAGGTGTTTACGCAACGGACACGAGAAAGTGCGGAAACAGTGAGAGATAGGCCCTAGAGTATATCGAGATCGGGAAATAATTTGAATATCTAAGATATCCATATTCAATCAATTCATATCGATATTGATTTACCTCGTTCTGAAAAAGTCAGCACGCTGAACTATTGGACATCATAGATTAGCCTAGTCAACTGTACATGACGATTGACGTGGTGTAGACATTCTTGTTGGCACGTCAAATGAACTGGAGTGGACTGTGGCAGCAGCAATTTTCAGGCCTTGCATGCTCAGTTGCCTTGAACACCGATGGAGATGGGTACTCTGTACAGATTGTCTCTGCCTCTGCTATTTCTGCTGACCGTGTTTGTTTAGGTATAGGTATAAAACGTAAACTCCCATCGTGTTGAATATTAAGACTAATAGTACTAAATGCTAACTATAATTTATAAATAAAAAAAAGATTAATATAGTTTATTATTATTAAATTTAAATATGATATTAAAAATATATTTTTTAAAATAAAATATAATAATATTAAAATATATTAAATTCTAGAAGTTTTTAAATTAAGATATATCTATAATATATAATTTTTATTATTATATAGACTAATATTAAATTTTATATTATTATAATTATAACTGATAATTATAAATTCTAAACATATATTAATAAAATCTTTGAATATTTATTTAAATTTTAAATTATCAAATTTCAAATAAATTATAATAAATATAAAGAAGAACAGAAACATTTTATAAAAAATCAAAAAATGAATAATTAATAGATATAGAGATTAAAATTTTAATATTTAATATTTAAATGTTAATTATTAAAATATATCACCTCCATCACCAAACACCTATCTTTTAAGAGATAAAATTAAAAAATTTATGAAAACATAGAGTGTAAGTATATTATTTTATTTTATTTATGAATTAATATTTTTAATAATAAAAAATTTATAGATTAAATTTAAAAAGAATTTGAATATATTATAAATTATAAATTATAGTAATTAAAAATATAAAAAAATAATAGGATACAATAAGATTAAACACCTTATTAAAATTTAATGTAATGTTTTCAAATTATTTTTGCGAAGAGATTGATTATTATATAATTTTAATATATATTTATATATTTTAAAATAAATATTTTTATACTAATGAATAAAAAATATTAAAGATTAATTAATAAAGATGATTAAAAATAAAATAATTTTTTTATATATAAATTAAAAATTTAAAAAAATTTGATAATAAAATATTAAATTTAAATTTTTAAAAATTATTAAAAAAATTCTATAAGCTATAATAAAAGATAATTTTGATTAAAAAATTTTAAGTTAAATACTACATTACTTTATTGAATATATTAAAATTATAAAATTAATATTATTAATTTATAATATAAAAAAAGATATAGAAAAATTAAAAATTATAAATAAAATTTAATCATTAATAAATAATATAATATTTAAAGAATTAAAATTAAAAAAATATCAGATATTTTTTAAATAAATTATATATTTTTTTAAAAATGATTAAATAAGATCTAAAAGTTAATGAAGTTGAGTAAAAGAAAGATAAGAGCATATTGAGTTATTACTAATACAAAGGATTTCTTATAATACTAATATTAGATAGTTTTCAATTTAAATTTTATTTATTTACTTTATGAGAACAAACTATAGATTGATCGTTTTAAATTAAGATTTAGATTTGACATCTAACATATAGCATATTCACAAAATAACTGTATATGCTATAATGTAGATTAAGTTTACAAGATTGCATATAATTAAATATTATAATCAATTTGAATGACGTAATTTTAAAGATAATAAGAAAAATAAGTTATCTATGGATAATTAATAGATCAAATAACAAAATCTTAATAAGTCTCGATATTTGAATAGTTAATTGATAACAAAAAATGAAAGAGAATTGTATAGAAGAGAGAACATTGAAAAATTGCTTATGGATAAAAATAGATAGAAAATAAGAAAAAGATTAATAGAGATTTGAATACATTAAATAATTGATAGACGTGAATTTAAAAATTAAAAGATAATATATCTTACGGACACGAATTCATAAGAAGCGATTTAGTATTAGAAGAATAAAGGAAAAGAGAAGCTACGAATTCAAAGAGCCATTATTATTGATCAAATTAGTAATAAAAAAAAATTTAAAATTATAGTATAAAATTATTGATAGGAATATTAATATCAATGGTTTTTCATCAGAGAAATACAAATTGAAAAAATTTATATCGTTAGAACAGAACTTGAAATGTAAAAAATTATATATATTAAAAGTTAGTAATAATAATCAATTAGATATATAATGATATTTGTTCTTGGATTATATAGGAGCCTATTAATTTCCAATTAAGAAAAAAAAAATATATCTTAAGATATCTTGACATAAATTTATTAATACATACTTAAATATAAAACTAAATCAAACAATAAATATATTAAACAAAGTTTAATAATCCGAATTAAATCAAGATCATCAATTTTACTATTAATGAAAAATATAATTATATATAAAGATCGATTGTTTGAAAAAAATCAAATAGAAGTAGCTAACAATCACATGCCCTTTATATAATAAAAATTTATAGATAGTATTTTTATATACTAGAAGTTAATAATTGATAAGATGAAAGTATTTATATAAATTGGATTGAAAGACAAAAAATAAAATGCATTTTTAGTAAACATGAAGAAGAGTTTTTGTATTAATGATTATAGATAAAATATTAATTCCAGTTAAAACTATATTTAAATTATATCAAAGATTCAATAATTTAAAAAAAGATAGAAATATTAATAATAAAAATATGATAATATCCACAGAATATGATTTTAATTAAATGTTTAACCATATGAATAATTAATAAGAGAAAGATAAGGTAATTTTTTATTAGTTTCTTGATTAGTAAACATAAGAAGTAATATGAATTCATTTGTATAATTAAAATTATAAATTTTAGAAAATTATAAATTCAAATTATATTAAATAAAATATTTATTTTTATATTTACTATTTATTATTATTATAATTAAAAAAAAATTTAAAATTCGAATAATAGTTATATATAAAAGATAAAGAATTAATAAAAATATAATATTTAAAAAATTTTTTTTATAATTATAGTTAATTCGAAAATATAAAAATATAAATTTTATAAATAGAAAGTTTTTTAAAATAATAATATAAAGAATTTTATAAAAATATAAGTAAACTAAAATTAATAATCAAAACAATGGATATTCTAAGATATTTATTAATATTTTTTATTAAAAATAATTAAATAATAACATATTATTAATATAATCTAAATTATGTTATTCTATGATTTTTTATGAATTCTTAATAAGTTTATAAAATATATAAATTTAATATAAAAAAAAAATTATGATATTTAATTAAAAATTTAAAGTATATAAAATTAAACAAAATTTAATATTAATATAAATTAAATTAAATAGATTGATAATAAATTAAAATAAAAATATATTAAAATAATAAAAGATTTAATAATTAAATAAAATAATTAAATTTATTATATATATATTTATTTAATTATTATATTAAATTTTTAAATTTAAGATTAAAAATTTAAATTAATTAATATATTAAATAAAATATAATAAAAATAAAAATTTATTAATAGAATTTTTAATTAAAATTAAAATTATAAAATTATTTATATATAGAAAATAAATATGATTAAAAAAATGATATAAATAAGTATGAAGAGGAGTTTACAGATTTAATTTTTTTTATCAAAACAAAATATGAAAATATAAATAATAATTTAATATAACTATTAAAATTAAATAATAATTAAATTTATACTAAATAAAAGATTAACAAAAAGATTATATAATGAG
>NW_014577362.1:252500-260497 GCF_000485595.1 Priapulus caudatus
GCTGGCAGCACTTCCTTATGTGTTTTTTTTAGCTGTTCCGTTATGCCTCATGGTGCCATTATGCCCCACCTTCCCCTACCTCAAGATACTCCTAGTCCTAGCTATAGGTAATGTGTTCCCGCGACTTGCACCGCGCGCACGTTATTGGCGATGCAAACATCACTAAAAAGTATACCACTCTCCTAACTGCTAAAATCATAGACTAGCTGCCTGATAATGCGGATAATATTTCATAGGAGGATATAGGAGGAAGCAGAACGCTGGCTATGAAAACTATATACTATATAGTTGAACAGTACACTATATGCATTGTATCAAGAGCGTATTAAATATTTTTAATGCGCTCTTGATTGTATATATATATATATATTCAAGAGCGTATAACTATAAAGAAGCTCTATAAGAAGTTCTTGATATATTGTATATATGGTTCTGATGCAATGGTCATCGATGAACTGAGTTGTTTATTATAGTAGCCGGTAGATGGCGGGAGCGAGTGTTTACCGCACGGACACGAGAAATGCGGAAACAGTGAGAGATAGGCCTAGAGTATATTGAGATCATAATGAATATTGATATCTAAGATATCCATATTCAATTCAATTCATATCGATATTGATTTACTCGTTCTGAAAAAGTCAGCACGCTGCACTATTGACATTCATAGATTAGCTGAGTCACTGTACATGACGATTGACGTGGTGTAGACATTTCTTTTGGCACGTCAAATGAACTGGAGTGGGACTGTGGCACAGCATTTCAGCCTTCATGCTCAGTTGCCTGTGAACACGCGATGGAGATGGGTACTCTGTACAGATTGTCTCTGCCTCTGCTATTTCTGCTGACCGCTGTTTGTTTAGGTATAGTATAACATAAACTCCAGTCAGTGTTAATAGTAATAGTACTAGTAGTAGTACTAATAGTAGACTGAAATAGTACTGGGTATGATGAGTCGTACACAAGTGACAAGTTCTCTTGCACTTCAAGCTGTAAAACTGTCAAGTGTTACTGTCGAGTTTTGTTATTTATGACGTGTTTACATTGTGTTAGAACTGTAGCAGCTTCACCCGTGTAGCCCTTCACTCTCGTTTCAAGGCTCACCCGATGACTCGTGTTCAACACAGGCACTTGAAGCGTTTCAATAAAATATAATGCTAAATAAATACGTCTTAATGTTTCTATATATTATATACACTCTTTCACCTATTGCCGACAATTTCCTGCAAATGCCGTCCAAATGCAAAACTGCGTATGCGCGTCGTCCCGTGCGCGCACTACGCGTCAAATTTTGAAACGTTTGCCGCCTCGCGGTCGATAACGTAAGAGCTAGCTTTGAACATCTATATAGAGACTCGCGAGAGAGGTTGGTAGAAAGAAGAAAAATGCCAAGTTGCCTGCATAAAGTCGGTAGTGTAAACCCAGCTTAAGCTGCAGCCCATGTAGCTCTACCGGCATAGCCCATGGTACAATAGCAAAAGATGCAAGCCAACCAGATAAACGTTCCTAATTTAGCTTCCCATTCCAAACTCACCGTAATTTGGCCAGATTGGGCCATTTATCAAACACAAATGAACCAAAAACACATATACGTGACCATATCTGACTTAAAGGCACTATAGGAGCTTCATTTGCAGTTAACTAAATTGTGTAAGTTATGATTTTTGACCGCATGATGAAGCCACTATGCAGTTTTCAGATATACTGCTGACAGACGATGGCGTTGTGTTTGTATAATCTATGGCAATACTAGCAATACCTAATTTGTTTGTTGCCATGGGAATTGGTGGCGTGCAACAACAAAAGCGCAATGGAAGTAGATGCGGAGATAAGTATTTTGGCGTGTTCATGCCCAAATGTTTAAAATCGGGCAAAAGGCGATTTAATATATATAGCGGGGTTAGTGAGCGGGCACCAGTTGGCCTACCACGCTGCAAAGATTCACTGTTGTTTCTCAGCACTGTTTTTCGTATAACTCTGTAACGGGAGTGAAGTTTATAAACAGGGCGGTAGTGGGCGCCACGGCAGCACGGCACTGCCATGGCACTATTTTGATAACAAAAAATTGTGCAGGGAACCAAGGAGCTAGATATACCAATGAGATGAAACGACACATGTGACATGTGTGGCGCCATTTTGGTGGAAAGATTGGATCTAAAGCCCGGCGCACACGTGAGTTATTTTACTCAAGTAAAATGACGCATGCGTCATTTTACTCACGTGTGCGGCGGATTTTCGTTGAGTAATTTGACTCGTACGTGCGTCATTTTACTCACGTGTGCGGCGGATTTTCGTTGAGTAATTTGACTCGTGCGTCATTTTACTTGAGTAAAATAACTCACGTGTGCGCCGGGCTTAAGCAGAATAGCTAACACAGGCGAATCGGCACACAGGGCAAGATAAATCTTAAAGAACTACTGATAATATCGTTATTAGTGTAATTACTAGTGGCAACAGTAGTAGTAAAGCATTCAAGAAGCCATTCAATGTGATAATGGGATGTAGAGGAGGGGGAGAAGCTGGTGGAGGAGGACGAGAGGAAGTTGAGTCAGTGGATGAGAAGGGAGGAAGATGAGGAAGGGAGAAGGTAATTGGAGTAGGAGAGGGGAGGTATAGGAGAGATGAGGGAGAGGAGGGAGGGGGAAGAGGAGGAGTTGAGAAGGTGGTGGTGGATCAAGACAGGATATAGAGGAGGAGGAAATGCAGGAAATGCCATTTCCAGGCTCTAAATTTCAAAAATTTTCTGGGGGGCCCCAAGACCCCAGACGAAGGCAGGGGCTTTGCGAATGCGGCATTCGCCGTGTGTGCCTGCGGCGCACACCATAACCGCCACTTATGCTATTATTACTGGGTGATCCTACATTTTTCTGCAGTAGCACATTTTGGGAGGCCACTACAGCCCTGAGCTAAACCAGTAGAGCTATATATCTAACCATTTACCTGCAATTGTTACTATTACTATAAAACTATAGCCCTTCAGTCTTCACTCTGTCACAATGACCAAACTGTGCCAGAGGGAATTGGGATATACATGATGGGTAGAGCTAGAGTAAACAGCCTCCCACTTTAGCTGAGAGGGTCTATGTCCCCCAGGGTACTGCCGGAACGTACCCTGGGTACGGTCCGGTATACCGAGAATGTACAAGCATTTATGAGAGCGAATTTATGAAAAGCAATAGGCTGGTTGAACAGTGTCGGATATCCCATTCTTTACATATATGACTCTCTTAGAGCGGTCTGTGCATATATAGAACACGGTAAATAACACGGTAAATAACACGGCGTTATGCATTTACACTCACACCTGCATGACGCTGCATAATTTGAGAGAAAAAAAAGTTTCGTCAGAGCACCATGTTTTTCCAGCCTCTTCCTGCTTCGATAGTACACTCCTAGCTGTAGATAAGGTGTTCCTGCGACTTTCACCGCACCTTATGGATGCAGTACTAAAAAAGTACATCCCTCTCCCAACTGCTAAAATCATGGATTCAGTCCCTATAGAAGGTAATACAGAGGATATCTCAGGATGAAGCAGAAAGCTGCCTGTGGTCTGCTATGAGCTGAGTTGTTTACTATAGTGGCGCTCGTAGGGTCTATGTCCCCCTGACCTCTGTTTGACCTGGCTCGTTTAGCTATTTCTGACTAACCCTAACCCTAACCCTAACCCTATATATATTATATATATATATATATTAGTCAGAAATAGCTAAACGAGACAGGTCAAACAGAGGTTCGTAGGACATAGACCTTATCTGCTATAGTGGCCGGTAGATGGCGCTCACGATTCATCAGAAATAGAGTCCCTCTATATATAAAGGGACTCTAATCAGAAACTTGTGCTGATAGGGTCTATGTCTCCCTCGGTACGGCCGGAACGTACCCTGGTAACTATCTGATATGGTTAGGGTTAGGGAGTAGGCGTAGGCGACTCCCTAGACTCGTTAGTGGAGTAGGCGAGGTACGGTCCGGCATATTAGATAGTACCAGGGTACGTTCCGGCAGTACCCAGGGAGACATAGACCCTGGCAGCGAAACTTGTAAGCCAATTCTTAAAATAGAGCATGTACCAATATCGATATTGATATACCCAGTCAAAACTCAGCATATGTCAACATTTACATTTGAGATTAGCGTCACTGCGTGTGCATGCAACTAAGTTTTTGTTGTTATTGTCGAGGAAGTATCGTACATAGTATTTCAGACTCAGTTGCCTGTGAACTCGCAATGGGGATTTCTACTCTACTATACATATTCTTGCTGGTATTTGTGCTCTGCAGTGGTTGTTTAGGTATAGTGTATTATAAACTCTGACCAATACTTATAGTAATAGCTAGTAGACTAAAATATTACTGGGTATGAGTCGTGCACAAGTCCTAATAGCTTAGGTTAAAAGGTACTTGTACTTTACTTCAAGTTGTTATTAGAGGAATTGCATTAGAACTAGATTAACCATACTTCTTCTTATTGGTATTACGCTAAACCTATGTAGCCCTTCACTCTTTACGCTGCCACGGTGACCCACCCATGCCAGCAGGGAGGGATAGATGGTTGGTATATAGGGTTAGGGTAAATATCCTATGATTACACAAACCTGCTGCATATAGATATTGAACTGTGTAAATCCATTTTCTAAAGGTGTTGCACATGTGTTTGGTATTTCCTAGGTTTTCTGGTTTTTTTTACAGTGGAAAGTGCAACATTGGAATTTTCTGAAACTGACTATGATTTCCAGCTAAATCGTGAAGGCCAAGTGTTTTTCTCTCTGAGGTAAAATAGTGCTTAGTAAATTTTATCCCATAGCAAAGAAATATTTAGGGTAGATAGATAAGGTTCAAGTGACCACTCTTTTAAAACTAAATTATTGTAGTCAGGAATACGGCTAATGCAGTGGCAGGAGTTCTGTGAATATTTTTTTGCAACGCATATATAAAATATAAGTCATTCTAGGAACATGCATCCAGGGTGTGACAATGGAATCGAAAGTTCAAAGGATATATTCCAGATGTTATTCTCTGCGTATCAAAAATTGGCTATCACATATAGAGAAAGAAAAGAACTTTTACTGAGACATTGGTGACCAGAGACCAGAGACCAAAGAAGGATTGACCAGAGGATTTATAATTGGTTGCATTGCTCATATTTCTGTGTATATGAAGGCATAGTGCAAAGGTGGCATCATGTGGTATTTAGACCATGTTCTTTATGTTTACCTTGCAGCCACCCACTGAATGACTCGGCAGTTCTTTCATTCGAGTTCGACACTCATACTGTCATCTCGCCGATACCTGACTATACAGTCGAACCAGGTGAGGTATAGATGAGTTGTCATCGTGACTTAGAACTTTTGATGCTGCTTTTATATTCGTTAACACTGCCCCTGGTTTAAACAAATGCTGTCGTATTTGCCTTACAGAGCGAGCATCTCCTCAATGGGGTCATCTGACACTGCGTTCGCTTCCCTCGAGGCGACTCATGCTGCATATAACAGTCACTTAATTTTCCCCACAATACAATCACTAGATCAGTCTACAGGGCATGAAATTAGCCAAAATGTGAACAGGCCCACCCAAAATTTTAAACAGGCCCTTAGGGGTTGAACCGGCGGCCGCCGGCAAAATAGCGCTAATTTTGCACACTGAGTCTAGATCACTGGCTACACTGCCTAGGTCACATGATGATAACAGATGTGTACCTACATAAATAGACGTACACAAAACATAATACACATCATGTATCAGTTGTAACACAACTAGCAGGGGGTGCATGTATACTCACCATGTTGGCGAGGCAGGGTGCTGCACCATACTTTGAACTTAATTCCCTGCCATGTAGGCATACCTGCTGATTGTATAAACACAGAAAGCTATATATACCCTATGCTGCTGCGCGTTTAGACACGTGAATTGCCTCCCTTAACGAATGGATTAATACTCAACTTACATAGTAGCTGGCAAAAACTTTCCATGAGGATCTTCAGGTCTCTTATAGAATGTAATATCTTTGCATATATAGACAGACGTTTATGTGCGGTTTGATTTTTTGCGATTCCGTGTTGATTCAACAGGCTTATATCATTGACCCTTCTGAGGTATAATTTTCTGCTACTACTACTACTTTTAATGTAAAGACATATATCTGTGATATTCTTTGGCACAAATACAAATGGATCAGAGTACACTTCATGAATACTTAGGTGAATCACTTCTTTTCTCCTTTTGAAAAAATTTAAACTGACTCAACCTGTATAGAAAAGGCATCTGTCTGCGTATTAGTACGTTATGGGGTTCCATGGAGTGACATCTGTGTACAGATGTGACTACATGTGATAGCTCATGTACATATGGGGATTTCTCAGTTTTCACGACTCACTGATTTTCTAATTCAGGTGTCACTAAATGCAACATCACGCTACATGGATTGAATGCGGGCAGGTGTGTTATCAGTGTCAATTCAACTTCAACAGAATTGGAAAAGTGAGATTGTATTTAAATCTATCTTGCCTGATATGTTTGTTTTTGAGGCTCTAGTCATATGTTATCATATTATGAAATCATGCGGGAAATGCAAGGTGACTTGCAACTATTGATAGGCATGCCCTGTATGTTATCAAATCTAAAACTCTTAGCTATCATACAGATACCTTTCAATCATGGTTTTATTTTAATTTTAAGATTACACAATTTGTAAAACATTCTTTAAATCCTATGTGATCAAGATCAAATTGGCAAGTATATATTCATATATAATATATTCTATACTTTATTATTAGAAAGTGAGATTGTATTCAAATTGTATTGCCTGATATGTTTGTTTTTGAGGGTCTATAGTCATATGTTATTATATTATGAAATCATGCGGAAGTGCAAGGTGACCATTGATAGGCATGCCCTGTATGTTATCAAATCTAAAACTCTTAGCTATCATACAGATGCCTTTCAATCATGTTTTTTTTTTTTTTTAATATTACACATTTTGTAAAACATATTCTTTAAATCCTATGTGATCAAGATAAAATTGGCAAGTATATATTTATATATAATATATATATTCATTATAGGTCTGCCTGTACCATGATAAAACGTTTTTTTGCCTTTATACCCTTTTTTGTTCAGGTATTAATGTTGTCATTTTTTTGTTGCAGCCTTGAAAATGCCTTTATTCGCATAACTGTTGTGCACAATAATGCTCTCGTCACTCTCAGTGCAGTCATTGGCTGGATCTACTTTGCTGCTTGGTCAGTGTCCTTCTACCCACAAATTGTCGAGAATTTTCGGCGAAAGAGGTATGTGTTTGTGTCGGTGTGCATGCAATATCTATTCTTACTGTTGATTGTGACTTGTGGAAGAATTTGTTGAACCCTTAGTTAGCATGACATTTGATTGGAGGATTAACACTATAATGTCATTTCTCATTGAAATTCTATGATTTTTCTTTTTTAAAGTTTGTAATAATGTGTCATGTCCCTGGGTAAATTGCACAAGAATGCTACTTGGTAAACATTACACTTATTTTGTAATACTACAATATTGCTAGTTGTGGAAAGAATTTGAAGTACATTTTTGGCTTGCCTTGACATCGTCAAGATGAGCTATTGCCATGGGGTGTCGTCCGTCGTACGTCCGTCCGTCCGTCCGTTCGTCCGTCAACATTTGGCTACGGTCGACGATAACTCAAGAACCGTTTGACCCACATGTTTCAAATTGCATATAGTTAAATTGTTACTCCTATCGGAGAGGTTAAACCGTTTGAACGTCCTATTTTGGAGCATGCCAGTCGACCTACGTTTGAGCCACGTCCACTTTTTGGCAAAAATGGAAATGGCCATAAGTCAGTTCAGGTTCAATGGATTTTGCTAATTTCTGGTATGTGAATGAATGAGGACTGGCCCCAAAACATGTCACACAGGTTTGGATATTTTTTTAGCTCATCTGACATAGTCAGATGCAGCTTGTAGAATCGCATGATCGTTCGTCCGTGCGTGCGTGCGTCCGTCCGTCCGG